>NW_015378354.1:0-40530 GCF_001204775.2 Aspergillus nomiae NRRL 13137
TGGGAGAATACTCCTCGAGTGCGAGTGATGGCGTTCAGATTTGGCGAGAACGATCCACAGTCCAACGTTAAGCGAAATAGCCCAATCGGACAGATCCTTTTGCTAAGTGGGCTCTAGAAGACACACTCGCTCGCATAAAGTAGGTTCCTGTCTGTCCATGATCATGACTCCTAGGGCTAGATTCTTGAGTAGAACCTCAAGCGAGTATTTGGGTCTAATATAGTTCTCTGTCCCGAGAATCTTATTCCTCAGGACCCGCTTATTAGCAAGAGTGAAAGCTTATTTATACCGGGCGTACAGGAATTAGGCACCCAGGTCTATATGCTCTCTACAGGAGAGCCCAGAGCCTGGAAGATACCCAAGGACTCCGTTATTTGCTTGTCAAACTTCCGCTACGGTGTTGGCAACGGATCACCACTCCGCGCCGCATAGTCCGGAAAATCTCCCAGCGCCCGCATGTCCTACATCGGAACCCCTTGGCATGCATTTTTTTTCTATACGGTCTCGGTAATCCGTAGTCATAAGCAGCGTATCGAGATATTGAGATTAGGTGGCCTCGGCGGCTGCTCGGGTCCAATCGGAGCTCAGCATTTTGGCTCACTTCCGCTTGACTTGGAACGATAAAGACAGGACTCGGGACTCGGGAGATGGTCTGCTTGCATATTCATACGGCATAGGATATGATTCTTCCAGAACAAAATTCCAGCCCTGTATGTCTCCAATTCGAGCTTCCGTCCCTTGATGCAATTAATCCCATTACCTACGATCTTCCCTCAAGCCTTCCAGCCGGAACTCAATGGAAACCGGATATCGACGGAAGATGAGCAGCTTGCCCTGTCATGTATTGACTATCTATAACTCTTCCCTTAGTAGCTAGATGTACCTTGCCTGGACTCCTGTTGTGAACAGAAAGATTCCATGTTACTGTGGGCAATGGTGGGTGACTGTTTCTCCCCTTCTCGTACTTCACAGCGATGCTAGCGACAGGCAAATAGGGCAAGGTCTGGTTGAATTACTTTGGAACAAAATCAATATTTAAGTCCTGGTACTCTGAGCAACCGAGGATATCCCCCGCTAGCTCTTCAACTGTATGTCCCCATACAAAACTATAGCAACCGTCAATCAGCGTTGTTAACCCCCCTTTCGCTTTCGTTATCCTGGCTTAGGCTGTACTTCTTGATCGTCAGCGATACAATTGCCATGGTACCACAAATAGCCGTATAAAAGATCCACATTTTGCGCAAGCCGGGAAGAAGAGCCGTTTGATTGACACCCCCCTCGTCAGTCTCGCCATCTCCATTGAGGCTAGACAAACGAACATCCCCTAACCCACTCTGCGCCACCACACCCCCGATAACTAGCGAGAGAGACGTGGCCAGATTCTTTAAAAAAGTTAGAGCCGCATTGCCGGTGGCCACATTCTCCGGCTTCAGGGCACTTTGAAACGCAATCATCGGTGCTTGAAACAGGGGCCCAGCACCAACACCAGCAATGAGCTGGTAGACCACAATTTTCCACAACACCAACTGGGGCCCAAAATCAATGAACAGGCCCGTCCCAGCCACCATGAACGAGCTTCCAAACCATATCGCTGGACGGTATGCGCCCGTGCGTTGGACGAAGAATCCGCTCGCCAGGGTCATCGCGGACAGAGGTAGCACCATAGCAAACAAGTATAGACCCGACTGAATGGGGCTGACATGCAGGACAAGTTGAAAGTACAGCGGGTTGAAGTAATCATAGGCGATAAATGTGAAACTGTGAAAGAAGGCCGTCAAAAAGCAAGGGATTGTTGATCGGCTAACCAAACTGCGGAGGGGTAAGATGGGGCACTTTGCGACAGACCACTCATAGTAGCCAAATATCGCAAGAATCGCAAGTCCTCCAATCAGTAAGCCCAGTGTGAATGCGGAGTCCCAGTTGTGCTCGTTGCCGCTACCGGATTCAAGTCCATACAAGAAGCAGACAGTACCCCCGACAACGAGAACAGAGCCAATCCAATCAAACGAGCGGAGAGTGCCAGCAGCTGCACGTACTGGTGCAAGACGCAGAAAGAAAAAGAGGACCACCAACGAGAGACCATCAAACGGCAGGTTGATGTAGACTGTGGTGCAATGAATCAATGTAATCAGCAAAAGACTACCAAGGTAACGTCCGACAGTCTTCGTAAGGCAACTCACAGCACCATCTCCAGCCAATTGTTTGTGTAAATACGCCCCCCAGAATAGGGCCAACACCACTTGAGATAGCCCAAATAATGCCAGTCAGAGCATAATATTTCGCCCTCTCGCGGAGCGGAAATAGATCTGCCACTATTATGGTGACCATGACAATGATTCCTCCGCTGCCCACACCTTGTACTGCTCGTCCTCCGATGAGCATGAGAGGGGTTCTGCTCAGCGCACAGACAAGGCTTCCACATAGAAAGACAGCATTGGAAAGCATCAAAATTGCTCTCCGGCCCCATATGTCTGATATCCTGGCCCAGAGCGGTGTTGTGGAAGTACTAGCCAGAGTGTACGCGCTGCCAACCCAGGTATATTGTGATGTTGTCGCATTGAGGTGGCTGGCGATGACTGGCAATGCGGGTGCAACTATAGTTACGTCGAGTGCAGCCAGAAAAAGGCAGAGGAAGAGCGAGATAATCACCAGATGTGATTGGAGTTGTTTCCGGCGAAGGGATCGGGCGGATAAAGAGGCTCGTTGCGACCTGTTTTCCTCGGCGTCATCTGGCAATGGATCTTGTGAAATCATTATTGTCGCAAGGCTATCAAGAGCAGAAGCTGAGTGTTTTCAAAGGGAGTACGAAATCAACAGAGCTTTGCTGACATGGTTTTCAGCACAATGGGCCAGCAGGGAAGAAGGATAGTCAGAGCAATGTCGAGGAACAGCGCACCCTTCAAAACAGCAAAACCTCAATTTCTCACCTTTATCCTTCCGCAAGGTCATTCAGTGGGCAACTACTGTTAATTTCGCAAATTTGAACAATCATTGGTGAGAGCTATGGTGGGCCCGAGGTTCTCTCGGTCACCTCCGAACGATGTCGCTCGGGTCCAATCAAATAGCACACAGGCAAAAAGTCTTGGAAACAGGCGGATCGTCAGTCAAGTCTGAACATTCAGTGTCTAGTGAGAGCGCCTTTCCTCAAAGACACTCCTTTCTGGCCCATATCTGCCCATGCAAAAAGACACTCGCCATCCTTGTAGTCGAGTGCAGCACGTCATAAGCCAGATAGACTAATCCTGGTGGAGGAAATGAAGGTTGACAGAGGTATGGATACAATAAGACATTGCCCTGCTTATGGCAGCGTAGCTTGATGGTTTATTACCTTTAAGAGAGCAATCATGCTGAATCCTACCTTGACTTTTGATTCGAGTTTCTGAATATATCGGCTTCCAAACTTGTAATTTATATGCCGTAATAGTAAGATGAAGTTAAGCTCAACTCATTGTATATAACTGCAGACACCGCTTTCAAGATATATTAGTATGTGTTTCTCTTTTCCATGATGGCTATCCCGGCTAAGTATACCGCGTATGGTGCACCCATCAACGGAGAGTCTCCCAGGGTGCTTGCTACTACTAGCTAGAACCCCCACAAGTTGGACGGCATTTGAGGTATATACAGAGTTTGTTTCTTGACAATTTGGACTGATGAGTATGTTTTCGGTTTTCAACCATCGCACAGCAAGGGGTTATTCAATCTATTGCTTGAATCCCCTGGACAGGTGAGCCGGGATTATAAACCTTTTAGCGCTTGCGGATGCGATCCTCTCTGCATTTCATGAATAGATTTTATATATTTCCGGCTCTCACCATAGCATCTCGCCTATGCAGTTTGTTCTTGCAGTTCTCTCTTTCCTATGGGTGACTGTCCTCCCGTTTGCTTAATGTAACGAAGATGCCGGTTCTGACATATGAGGCGGTTTGACGGCTACAACTTTGACGGGCACTGGTGAGCTCTTACTTCGATTATAGTGACTGTGTTGAACTCACAATCACATAGGTAGTGGCAATTTCAATGGCACCACTCCCAACGTCTACGCGTGGCTTGGAATTCCATATGCCGAACGTCCAGTCGGGCGTCTGCGGTGGGTACCTCCCGCACCTTTGCCGAAATCCAACAAATCTGTAAGCCCCATCAGCTCTTATGCCGCATCCCGTTCGGTACCATAGCCTGAAATCGGGGGAATGGCTATGGAGGATTCCAGAAACGTAAGACAGCAGAGGTGCTTGCGGCGGGATGCAACGGTTTGAATGGAAAGCCCTTGACAAGTTTCATTTACGCTGAACACGAGGTTGACGTTGTTGCCAGAGATGGCACCAGGCTTAACATGCATATCTACCAACCCAAAGCTACCCAAGGTTTAATAAATTTTGGGTTATCCTTGACGGGCGACTAGAAATTCGGTTCACTCTATATGTTAGACATGTGCCTTTGGAAGTGCTATGTGTGGCGATTTGACCTTTGTGGACTCGACAGGTTAGACAGGCTTGATACCCCAAACGTGATGTCCCAAAGCCCACGCTATTATCAATTTTGATAGCCGTGGGGCATGTAAGTCCGAAAGATCTAAACGCCCCCCATTCCCACCTCCCGCCAACCCCGAGGACCATATTTATGGCAAAGGTGCTTCCTAGCCTAACATCGGCACACGAAATCGTATTTGGGGAACCTAGCTGGTAGTGTGAGGGAATCATGTGGGGGAAAGACCACATGTGATCGGAGCGGATGGGATCCAGAGCGTCATTCTGAACAGTATATTAGGAGTCATGCCGTATTATGTCCAACCGGGCTGTCAGAGTGTAGCACTACGATACCCATTCAAGAATGGCTCGCAACGAATGGCCCAGTACCATAAAGAAACCCTCAGGAAATAGTTTCACTAACTGCATAGATAATTGCCAATAACTTCTAATGGGCCCGCTTGTGCCAGATAGTTGTTCAGTAAATACGCGATGGCGATAAGATTCCCAGCTACGAAGGAGAGGTAGTATGCTAAAGCCCCAACCCAGTGCTAAGCTAGGAATAGCGAGGAGATTATGAACCCCACCCCGATCCGTAGTTCCATGGGCTGGTATTATAACCTCCTGGTAGTATAGACGACCAGTCATCTTATCTTTCTATTTACACTCTTGTATAATACCTTTATAGATTATTATATCCGTGTTTTGAAATGCTTGATACTTCACCACCATTTGAATAAATATTGTTCTTTCAAAAAGCAGGTGAGAGGGCAGAAGAAGCTACATACAACCCCACCTGGCGTTCATACTCTTCTCATATTACCGCAAGGCGGATTTAATCCATTTATGAAATCGTAACTGGTGTTGGAATTTAACTTGGACGGTTCCTAGTAAAACGGCGGGCCCGGTGGAATGAAACAACTTCGAGAGGCAGAGAGTAATAGTAAACGATATATACATCCTTCCAACACCAACACCAACATACACCCGTCAGCCCACTCTCAACAACGGGTTAATAAGAACCGCCTAGTCGCTGGTCACAAAGAGCTTCCACCCCCCTCCCCAAACTCCGTCCAAGGCACTTGCTGCAAAGTAGCTCATCTCCACCCACGGAGGTCAATCATCCTACCACATTCCGGCCGACCGGCGACCCACTCAAAGCTCAGCTCCAGGTGACAACGAGAGATACACGCTTATAAAGTGGTTAGAAACAGCTGACGACTATCTCACCGCTCCTGATCCGAAACGGCGTTCCAAGCGACCACGGAAACCAGGATATGTCAACAGCTTTCCATGCCACTCCTTCAAAACTTGGCAGTGGAGAACTATCAATAAGAAGGATTAACGCCTCTCTTCTCCTTTCTTAGTTGTGCCACTGCCATCATCATATATATGGCAAACCTTTCTGCCATTCTCGCCGGAGATCTCTGCGCTGATAACCCATTCTTTATCGTCACGATTGAAATGAGATTGGTGTACGGGATTGTCATCTCGATGTCTGGTTTCGTGTTAGCACAACTCAACAAGAATAATTTTTTTAGCCTAAACGTACTTGATGTCGACTCTCCTCAGCTTGCCAAGTCTCTGCAGTTCATTCATCACTTGACTGAACTCAAGATAACAATATAGCAGGGAGTCCAGTATCAACGTACCGCTTCAGCACCCCCGCCTGGGCCTGTGAATCTCTCCACGGCAGACCGCCACTTTGGAGATAGTTTGTACCTATCGAACCCGGCCCATTCGAGAAAAGCCCGAGCAGATGTGCTAAAGAGGCGAGACATGGTGTATTTGCTCTATAGGGTAGAAGAGTCAGGAATGATAACAGTCTGAATGTTCTCAAAAAAACACGACAATGGACAGTATTCGAATGTGAAGTGAGAGACAGCAAGAACTTTAGTTTGGATATTGCATTGCCTTCATCAAGAACCCTGTTGTATATATACCTTCACATCCTTTCTTTTTTTTATCCCACAGGCCGTTCATCAAGCGATACGATTGTTTCTCTTCCAAGATTAAGCGCCTTCCCTCCTGGACGGAGTTCCTCGCATCCATTGCATTCAAGCGGCTGGCGTAGTATGTGTTTCAAGGAATACTCAGGATGGCCTTTGTCAGTGGTGTAGTGATGATGGTACATCAAATTATGTTTAGCCTCGGCGGCTATCAATAGGCTCATTTGTTCCCAAATTCCTTAGCGCCTCACGCTTTGATCTTCTCTCGAGGCGAGAATAATAGCCCCTGAACTTGCAAGCAGAAGCACGACTGGATGCTGCCAGCGCGGATGCTGAGTCAGCAATCTCCTTCGTAACGTAACTTCGACTCTCATCAGCTTGATTCTACATTCTTCCTGTCTCACCTCAACATGAACTAGCCTCTTCTCCTTCTTCGCGTCCATAATGGCTACCCTCATAAAATGGGCTACCAAGGCGTTTCGCAGGCCCCCCTCCCCGCCTATGTGTTTTCCCACCGGCGGCTTCGAAATCGTCCGTGCCTCGGAGGTGCTGGATGAGGAACGGTTTGAGCATTTCAAGCAAGGGCAATACTATCCTGCTAATATTGGCGACGTACTTAATTTGAAATACCAAATTGTTGGTAAACTTGGTTTTGGGACTACTTCTACTGTCTGGCTCGCTCGTGATCTTGAGTGAGTTAGGGCAGATCCACTTCTTTTAACTAACCACGGACCCACTGACACAAACAGAGGTCATCAATATGTGACACTCAAAATCTACACTCGTGATGAATGTAATCGGGAAGAGTTCCAGATTTATAAGCAACTAAATCAAGGGAGTTCATGGCACCCTGGCTATCCTCATATAAGGAAAGCACTGGATATTTTCACAATCCCCCGTGCTGGCGGTGACCATCCGTGTCTTGTTCAAAGACCGATGTGGGAAAGCTTCAAGGACCTACTGTGTCGTAATCCAAGCCACCGATTCACTGAAGATCTCCTCAAATCCGGTCTCATGCAGATCTTCCTGGCACTTGACTATCTGCACACTGAATGCAAGCTCGTCCACACCGGTAAGAGGTATCCACATGGCCTTGTCAAAATGCGTTGTCCTAACCTGCATTGTTATAGACATCAAAAGCGATAATATTCTCCAGGACATAGAAGACAAGTCAATCCTGGAAAGCTTTACCCAAGCTGAGCTGACGAACCCTTCTCCCCGTAAGATCGTCAATGGTTTGCCAGTATATGCTTCACGACGGTTCGATTTGCCGAAGATATTTGGCCGAGCAGTTTTAAGTGATTTCGGATCTGCTGTGCAAGGAGACGAGAGGAGGAATCACGATGCACAGCCCAATATTTATCGATCACCAGAAGTCATGCTAAAGACAGATTGGAGCTATCCCGTCGATATATGGAATGTTGGTGTTATGGTATGCATTACCTGCTTACTCTCGATATCATGTACTAATCACTCGGGAATAATAGGTGTGGGATTTGTTTGAGGGAAGACATCTTTTCCATGGAAATGACGCTGATGGCAAAGGATATTCGACTCGGGCGCATCTTGCAGAAGTCATGGGCCTTCTAGGTCCACCTCCGTTAGATATGCTCCAACGCGGAAAACGAAGTCATGAATTCTTCACCGAGGATGGTAGGTATCCATCTCTCGTTTAATATACTTTACAAAGGCTAACGAAGGCAATACTGTAGGGCAATGGAAGCAAGACATTGAGATCCCGAGAGAAGCTAGTTTAGAACTGTCGGAAGAGTTCCTCGAGGGAAAGAATAAGGAGATGTTTATAGCTTTCATGAGAGGGATGCTTCAGTGGCGGCCTGAAGATAGGAAAACAGCGAAGGATCTTCTCCAGGATCCGTGGCTGAATGATTAGTTGGAGCAGCTTAGAGTTTCATTGACTTATCATCATCATAAACACGCTCCACTCAATGGGGTTGTTTACTCTGAAAGTACGCAGGTGGGTACCGGCAATAGAACTACACTGCTTGATCGGTATTTATTCTATGGTCTCTATAGATGCAAGTAGGGATGCCCTGAACGAGCTGAAAGAAAGACAAAAAAAGAAAAAAAAAAGTCCCAACGCTATTTAGACTAACACAACATAGTTTGGCGGCCTCTATTGATACAGAATCCAGCCGTCCACTCACGTTCCCGTAGAGCTTTGGCCAGGCCATTATGTATCAGTATTAGCACAGGAAAAGACGGTATTGCTAGCATCATTATGAATAGCCGTTCCCGAAGCATATAAGCCCAACACACAAAGGATAAGACCAATCAGTGCAATTCCAATGTTGAGTATGGTCAACAGAATTTTACTTGGGCTGGACAGCCATTGGCCATAGTTCAGATGCAGCCAGTAAATTCCACTCAACCCATAACTGAACCAACTGGCAAAGAGGGCACTCTGGAGAGGGGTTAGCGCTGTTTTTTCAAGCCGTGATGAAGAAGACACCTACAATCAAGCCATTTAGGTTGTTGAAGACAGGGATACCCTCGGAGATAATCCACGCTACAACCCAACAGATGACGCCTAGCGCCAGCCAGATGCTGACAGACTTCCAGCTGCGGCTGTGCAGTAGGTCTGACTTGCGGCAGGCCCGGAAATAGATATACTTCAGACCAATATGGCCGTTTACAACACCAGCGCCGACAATCTGATCTGGGTTAGCAATGTTCTGTGCGTCTGAAGAATAGAAATTGGTTCGCACCGTGGGGATAGCAATGCCATAGGCAACCTTCTTCATTACTGGTCCGGCAGAGGTCAAGGCAGGAGCGTGAACATCAGTGCCAACGTAGTAATAGATGACAACAGCGGCAGTGAGGTACAAGCAGATCTCGAAGGACTGCAACATCAGTAAAGACTTGTTGAAGTCCTTTGGATTCTCCATTTCAGCAATCAAGCCGAAGAAGGCTACATGCGCGCAGTAGGCGAAGACAATATTGGACACGGCCTGGAATCCCGTGTACAGGTTTGTCTCTACCGTGGCATCAATAGTCCGGCCAGGGAAGTCCTGCACAGACACGGAGATCATGGTAATCATGACTGCACCAAAGATACTGAGGAACGAGGCAAATGAAACCCACGTCATTCCCTTCATTGTTCGCGGGATAGATAATATCATCGAAATGAGCATACCTACCACACTGAAGACGATGGAGCAGGTAGCGTGCTCAGTAATGGTATTCATCATGACACGGAAAGTCAAAATATGACTTCCCATGACGAAAATGCAAAAGAGAAATTGGCCTAGACCGAACAGCTCGCGCCCAAAGCGGCCGAGCAGGATTTCTCCGGCATCTGCCAGACTCTGAATGTGAGGATACCGCTCGCGAAACAGACCAATATTATAACCTGTGTACAATGCAAGAAGACCAAGGCCGACGATCAAGATAACGCCTCTAGTTCGCTGTTAGTCACCACATGTGCATCTCCCTTTCTCGCAATACTCACGGGACGAAACCCAACGTAGCCACTGCTGCTGGCAGAGACAGCACACCCAGGGAAACAGATTCGCAAATCATGACTACCTAACAATTAGTGATAGCCTTCGGTGTATGAGGAAGAGACTGACGCAAGCCACATTGCCTAATTATTTTTTAGCCGCTGATATATGCCTCGTAGGGACATGAGATACATACCACCAAGTCAAGGTCTTGTACTTGATCTCAGCGTCCTCTTCGCTTCCGAATGCATCCTGGACTTGGCCAGCGGCGATATCCCTCTTTTCAGCATCTGCAGAGTATTCGTCTTCTTTCTTGTCCACCCCATGTGGACCGGGGTAGGCGGGTAAGACATCCATGGTGTCGGCTCTGCGGGATTCGGAAAAATGGCTAGAGGAAAGTAAGGTCTATAGAATCAGGATGTGAGAGAGATGGAAGGGGAAAGGAGGTTAAAAGGCGTGGGAAAAGAGTCGAAGCAAAGGAGACGGGCAAGACGGGGGTACCGTCCCCATCGTACGGTGGATCCTGGGGTATTTGGAGGAATCTGGACTGAAACCGCCGTAGCCCATCTCCAGTGCGGAGTAGTATGATTATTCCCGCATTTTCCTGTTCTTGTTACCTAATTCCAACGGCCCTCAACAATTCAATGGAACATGCTGATGTGATGTGGGTCGAGAGAATGGGCTCCAGAACCCACCACTGCTGCCACTACCATTGGCCCACGAGGCATTAAAAAACATGTGCTCCATATTTCCCTCACGTTTGCCTAAATTCTTGTGGGGAGATAGCGTGGCTCCCCAGATATCATTCATCCTTAAGCACGAGTTGCCGGAGGATGGCCTGATACAAGCCTTCCATCCGTTTGCGGCATCAGATCAAAGGGATATTGGGTTATTTAAGGTTTTCCCCCGATTGCCTTTTAAGCACCGGACTAATCAGGAACTGAGAATCGGAGGACGAAAGGATTCGCTGGTTGCACTCTGGCTGCAAATTAACTTTTTACGACGATTCTAGAAGAAGATGGGCAGGCACGTATGGCGTTGTCTCCGACCATTCAATCCTCATATCCACTCCTAAATTAGGTTAGTAGTCTAGACGATCCTGCGGCATGGTTCCTCTCACTGGCCGCACCCTTTCTAACCTAGTTTGTCTCACTAATCCTCATTTCAGCCGCTCTAGGCGACGGCTCAGGATCATCAATGTAACCCCTTGGCCCAAAGTTTGGAGATCCCTCTCCGAATAACGCAAACCATATTTGACTACGTTTTGTGGGAGGCATGGCACGCAGTCGACTAATCCCGCCTGATCCGAGCGCCATTCCGGAACCTCCTAGTCGCATGCTTCGCATCGCCCGGTGCCCTCGGTGAGCAATTATGACGGGTGTGATCGGCGTCACCTTGACTCCACCAGTAGATGGATTACGATTGGCAGGAGTTCCCAGGACCTGACTTGTTATTGGCCATGTACCAAACCCGGTACCGACCCTTCGCTCTCATGTTGTGTTGCTTCGTTAGGCCGAGGATCGGCCAGAGTGGCGGTGGCGGCTGCTATCTTATCGGGCCCGAAGAAATTCCTTCACGAGATTAGTATTGTCAGGACCAACTGGGCCCAAGATATTGCGTATCTTCTTTTGTCCTCATATGTACAGCACCGATGATAACGAAGGCAATCTCTGTCGTTGTCCCTCGGAGACGGCGAGTCCGTTTGCCTCCCATCTTTGGTATGGCCGGCACAGGGCGGATTTCTCACACTCGTCACATCGATGGGCAAAGGCAGAGACAGAAGTGGCCCTGACCCAGCACGAAAAACCCTAAGACCATATTGCTTCCGGCTCACAGATCAGTTGCTAAACAAGAGATGACCTCATGTCCGGAGGAGCAGAAATCACACATAGTAGATACGCAAAGGAAATGTAGTATTTGCATTTCCAATACGTAAGACGTCACCCCTGCCAGCCCGATATCTGCCGGTTGTTCTGTCAAAATCAAGCCATCTAACTGGGGAAAATTAAGTCAATTAGAAGAACAAAGGATCAGGAACCATTGGGTAAAATCGATGGTCCGTCTTGTGAACAGCCACGTAGTCATTAAGGGGCGGAGCCAAACTGAAGTTGTAAGCACTAACGCTAAGGTTAATCCACAAGGGGTAGTGCTACCAAACTAGCTGGTGATGTACTCCGAGTATGGCGCCGCTAGTATAATAGGCTATCGATCTTAGCTTTCTACTTATGTGCCTTGGTAGCACAGCAACGTGGGTTATTTTACTAAGATACTTTGTCTAGCCACTACGCCATAGCTACAGTTTTTGTCCTTTATGGGAGACAGAAACAAAGCATGATTGAGAAGTGTAATGTATGACATGCTCTGCTTTACTCATTGTTTCAAAGTCCATATTAACATTCACATTGTACAGGCGCGAAAATTTCAATATCCCAAAGTCGTTCCAAAACACACCAAATAAGTGTCGGTTGTATGTACATCCCAATACCCTGAGCGACGAGTATCCCGAAATCAGACTACAGCCTTGCCAACTATCAAAGCAACAGATGCCGGTGCTAGAAAGCGAAAGCGAAAAACGGTTGATCATCTGGATAGCACGCCTACTCATATAGAATATCGTGCCGAGCATGGAATCTATGCCAGCTGGTCGGCCACCTGCTCGAGTGCAGCCTTTGCACAAGCCTCATCGAAGTTTCCGCCGGGAGCACCTCCAACACCGACGGCGCCGACCGTCTCGTTGTTGACTGTAATTGGCACGCCGCCAGCGAGAATGAGAAAATCATCCACCGCCACCATCTGAGCAGCACCGGGATTTTGGATGCTCTCAACCATGTTACTGGTTGCGGTCCGCGAGGATGCGGCGGTATAGGCCTTCCGGCGCGCCGCGTCGGGGGTGTGGATGGCAGCATTGTCAGCGCGAAGCAGGGCACGCAGGACACCTTCACGGTCGACCACGGCTGCAGATACGCTATATTGGTCCTGGGCACAGTTCTGGACCGCATTCTGCGCAATTTCGAGGGCGAGGTTGAGTGGAATGTTCTGTTCTTGGAGGAGGGTCGCGGATGTAGCGGTGGAGAAGGACGCCGCCATGCAGCCAGCAATCATCCAGAGCTTGGTCATCATTTTTGCGTTTGTTGTTGTTTGGGGTAGTATGCCGGTTTGTGAGATTCGGGTAATGCAAGGTTCGAGGAACGGTTCGTATAAACAATTGATTATACAATGGTGTCAGGCAGTAGGCAGATGAGATTCTATACGGTCGTTCGACACATTTATATAGAAGCGTCAAGCGAAGCAATACACCCGGCGAGCTGCCAAGTCGCCGGCGACTCGCCACGAACCAAAGTGGCAGGGCCGAGCCATGGAATACAGTGCTGCGCCTCTCAATGAGAACCCGAGCCGAGGGTTCAGGGTCCAAAAGGCGGCAGCTCCCGTGGGCCAAGCCGCCAAGCTAATATACCAGTTAGCTATGGCAACTGTTTGTCGATTGACTGGGGTAGATCGCAATTACTTTTCCCTCAATGCTGAATGGCGAGTGGCATTGCCATTGAGGTAGCGGTGCCAAGGGCGGGACAGCGGAGATCCAACAGTGGCCACTATTCCTAAGCGACAGCCAAAGCAGTATTCAATCGCGCGCTAGGCAGCGACATTCTGAAGAAACCTCGCCGCGGCTTCTAGGTCATGATATAATGATATCTCTCCAGTCGGCAACTACCGCGCAACGCATAACGGCGAGCGCCGTACCGACCCGTGGCATGGTGGTTGAATGTACCTGTTTCTAACATGGTACTCTTTGTATGTCTGCTGCGCACCGTTGCCGATACTGTGATTCGCTCAACACATAGCACTCGGATTACCGGGCGGCCTTTGCAGCAGGATAGGGACCGACTTTGATCTGTGTCCGTCTCTCGGCGGTGAGCTTTGTATGGGCTTTGATGTTGCGGTGGTATCAGGAGAAATCAACGGAGTGAACCAAGTAGCCAAGAGTAAAGCCCGGTGGCACTGCTTTTTAGCTCATAGGATCGTACATTCTGCCACCCTCATTTGGTCGTTTAGATGGTGCTTGCAAGGTTGGTGTAGACTGTTCCGGGCAGTAAAGGGGACCTGATGATTTATCACCACGGCGAGACCTATTGCTTCAAGATATGAGCATTACAATGCCTTGCTGCTCTATAGTAACTCGATTTCACAATACTAAATTGGACAATCCATCCGGAGCAGGACTCAAACTCAGCATACCGACAAGCCAATACAGCTATTGGCATAAGGTGCTCGGAAATGTGTCCGAAGCTAATCCTATCCTACCTAATTTCATCAGCCATATTATAGTTTCTCTGGACTCATACCGTACTGTCCGAAGTTCTCTGGCTAAAAGTGAATTACTCTGAGTACTTGACCGATTATTTTCTTTATAAGAGTGATATCTTGATAATCACTTAATATACACAGTTCACCCTGTTGGACTCACAAGGGGAATTGCAGGATGACCAAAGTATGGTTCATACGTGGTTTATGGTATTCTTTTCATGGCGGCAGGCATGGTGGTGAAATTAGTCTCTTTGGGCTCTTCCAGCTTATCATTAATAGCCCTCAGAGAGAAAATGTCAATAGTTTCCTGGGTATGCAGTTATTCCATTAGATCGCGAAGGATATGGACTTCCCCTGATCTAAAGGTAGTTTGTACAGGGCAGTGTCCCAGGACGCCAGACCAGTCAGTGCAAGGACGTCTAAGTTCCCCTTCCTGGCTGGCAATTCCAACATTATGCAATAACTACCACCACAACACGACATCACTCATAACACTCATCTTTCCACAATGAAATTATATAATGTGAGATTGTGTATAGGGGATAGAACAGTCAAAACCAAATGGTTTGTGAGATCTGTGAAATGACGTCACTCATACTGAACTGGTTAGATTTTAATCGCAGAGGGATACCATGGCATTTATGATATACGATATATGAGACCAGTTTCGCGCATAGGCCAAAGGTTCAGCGTCTTTTCCATGCCCGATATGAAGCGTTTGCAAGAAGTGTCTCTTCAATTTCCAGTAAAATTGCTATGTGACGCGGTCCTTGAGGTGGTATGTCTGTAGCGCTCATAGACGAAATACATCAATATCTCAACCTGAAGCGACCAGCATATCGTCATACCAAGCCCACGATATCACAGTCCCGGGTGAATGTATCCATACTCGGTTTCGCTGTCATCCAATACAAAAACAGCCAACTCGCTCCACCATTCCCCTGGTATCCCGCAAATCAAGATCGCGTTTCACGTCAGTGCAAAAAGCAACACGATGCCAACAATCACCAGTCCGAACACTACCAAGGAGAGAGTGCCTCCCCCACCTTGTTTCCGCGGGGGAGGAATGCCGTCCGGTGATGATGGGTCATAGGGAAAGGCAAAGGTACTGTAGTTTTGGGCCTCTGGGTCTGGGCTCCAGTGGGCATGTGGGGCCAATGTTGAGGATTTCCCGGGCTCGGTTGGTTTGTCCTGTTGCTTTTAGAATGGTCAATAGATGTTGAAGCACTTGTGTCAAGATCAATCAGAATGGTGTCTTCCGGAGAGGGTAGACCTACAGCGCTAGAAGACGGAGAGGTCGCCATGGTACATGTTCACTTGGTGATCTCAGTACGCGGCGTGGTGGGTTCTGGGGGGAATTAGTAGTTCTTTCTGGGGTTGATGCGGAGGAGGATCCACGTGGCTAAGGGCTCATCACCTGAGGAGGCTTCTCGACTGCATATAGAAGATGATCTGCATGGCCAAGAGCGCTTCTCGCCCGGTGACCGCGTACACCTGACTACAATGGACATGTCCACAGAATGATTTCCAGGGACCGCCAAGAGGTCACTGCACAAAGCTTGTTATTCCGCTTCTTTTTCTGCTTTAGGTCCCACAGCTGCGACCTGCGGGTTGGCTTCAATTCGCAGAACTACGGGAGTACTGGGCATAAAGGCTACGATGTCATGTTTATGAGATACAAGTACTCAGGACCGATATATACCTAGGTATAGCCGATGCCTCCAAGGCTGAGCAAGACCACCAACCATAATTCCATCGCTCTCAGTCAATCCGGTATACCATCTTCTGGGCACTCACTCCTCCCTTCTGTTATATGTCAAGGCCATTGAGGACGAGTTAACATAGTCCGTGTCGATGGATTAACTATTGATAAGCCAAGAAAGCCAAGCAATAGAATACGAGACCATGACTCACGCCATGGTCATTAATATGCCCGGGCCCTTGGATGTAGGTCAGTAGGAGCTTCGAGATACACCTGTGTCTCTTTTTACACACTGGGCGGCCCTATGGAACAACCAGGCTTGGAAGGTCAGGCTTTGGCAGCCTGGGAGAATCATGCTGGATCCTGGGATGCAAGTATGGGTGATGACGGAAACGACTACTTCTCAGTCCTCGAGTTGCCCGTGTTGAAAAGAATGATCACTGGACAGAAGCGAGATCGTGCCTTGGACCTCGCCACGGGCAATGGCCTGGTTGCGCGATGGCTTGCCCAAGAGGGATTCTCTGTGGTCGCGACAGACGGCGCCACGGCCATGCTAGAACATGCAAAGGCGCGAACAGCTATCTGGTACGACGAAGGAAGACTGAGCAAAGAACGCGAGATTCGCTTCGAACTTCTAGATGTGACCAACAAAGATCACTGGGCGCATTTCATTAACAGTGGTCACCTTCTGGTTCGTTGTTGTTTTACCAATTGGGACGCCTGCTGCTAGGGCCGAAAGGAAAGATGATACCCGCGCTGACATTTGGTAGGAAGACGGCTTTGACGCGATTGTGATGAACATGGGGATTATGGATGTTCATGATCTTGAACCATTAGCAGCATCCTTAGCATCCCTTTTAAAGCAAGACGGATGGTTGGCGCTACTTTTATTCGAACTGCGTAATTGGTCTCTGAAAGCCTAGTCTTCGTTCTGACACGTTACAGTTTCATTGCTACAGTGCTTCACCCTCTATTTTTCACGAGTGGCGCACGGCGCCAAATCACAGTCCATGAGGATCCTGTGACTGGCCAACGCATAATAGACCAGTCAATACTGTTGAGCCAATATCAAAATGTGGCGCCTGCCCGACAACTCCTATTTTCTAGTGATAGCGAGCATAAGCCGCCGGTACAGCTCTTCCAGCCTCAACGTCTGCACTCCGAATGACTAATGATAGATGGATAGATCTCATTCCACAGGTCGTTTCAAGAACTATTTGCCCCGTTCCTTCGGGCAGGCCTCATTCTGGATGCCCTGGAGGAAGTGAACTTCGATGATACCTTCCGCGAGCCCTCGCGTGAATATGCAGCGAGGAATTTCACTGAATTCCCGAAGATACTCGCGTTTAGACTCAGACGCGGGCCTGAAGATAGGAATGAGAGCTGTTAAACGGATTCCAGCCGTTGTTCAGGTGGTTGAAGGACTATCTCGACGTTTTCTCGGCGGTCGGATAAGATCACCGTTGCAATAACACAGCCTTAGATACTAGTCCATCTGTATACACGTAATATAGTTGATGATAATCTACACTCTTACATTAAGCCTATTGACTGTTATCCAACAAGACTTACTAACGCCATGGCCGCTTCTATCCGCGGATGAACCTCTTCAATTTCCAAATTGGTCTGACAGATACAAGACATTCATCTAAGACCATCTATGTACGATGGATGGCCGCTGCTACCTAAACCTGGATACTTCTCAGGAATGCCGGGCATTCGTAGCCTTCCACAACTTTAGAGATCGGGGTCAGGTATGCGTCAGAATCGTCCTGCTGTTGTTGTAGATGACGAACATAAGCCTGAGCGACCTTGAGCCACAACGACTTTTCGCCTTCACTGGCGCCCGCCCTTGCCAGACCCACAGTCGGCTACCCACGTCATATAGGAATACATCGTTTCCGTCCAGGTCCGACCGGCGAACGGGCCCGCCATCCTTGACGAGATTGAAGGAGGGCGTGCCCGAGGCGTCGCTGAGGCGGAATAGTTTGGACGGACGCGACGCGCCGCTCGCATCATGGGATCGCTGGGAGAATGAGACCGGACGGGGAGCCTGGAACGAGAGTTGGTCCACCTCCTTGCCCCCTAACAGGTCGACGAAGATCTTCGATCGCGACTCCAGTTGCGATAGAACTTCCACATCGACGTGCTTCGCCAGCGTCATATCGTTCACCACTTGAGCGGCCTTGGCCTTTTCCATCGGGCTGCAAGTCTTTCCCTGCCACACCCAGATCTTGTCGCCCTTGTCCAAGACAAAGACATCTTTGTCATCGAGACTCTGCCAGCTGGGTGGAACCTCGTACACAATAATCGAGTCAATCCGGCCGCCCCCGGATGCTTGAAGACGCGCAGCAACGTCGTCACCTCCTGGGGTGCTTCTTCTTCCACATGGTTGAATCCTGAGGCCACACCACCAGACCGGATGGTGATGCGACGGAACAGCGACACGAAATCCTCGGACGGCTGTTGCTGGACTTCACGATGCTGGGTCGCCGCTCCGTGCAGGAATTCGTCCAGCTCAACCGTCTTGTACGCGGCGGTGCCGGCCTCGTCCTGGGTTGTTTTGCTGCCCAGCCAGAAAAAGATGTCGTGGCCCAGTTTGTCATCTCCGACTTTGTATGAGTGCAGCACGATGTAGCTGTCCCCGTCGTAGAACTCGCCCGCGCGGCTTTTGGGCCAGGGCACGACCTCGAAGTTTTCAATCCGCCAGATCCACAGCCCGGCCTCCCGTCCGATCTGACCGTTGTTCCAGGCCGGCTCCGTGGCCGCCGAATTGTACTTGACGCGATGGTCGAGATCGGATCCGATCAGTTCCACATTGCTGTCTCTGATGTCATATTCCTTGGGGTGCACTAATCCTTCGTGAGGCGCATGGTGAGTTAGTCGGTTAGTTGGTGGTTGGTTCTGTTTATCTCTGGAGATTTGTTGGCGGGAAATCTTGCTAATGACGCACGCAAGTGGGTCCAGTGGCTGACCCGATGGCGGGGTAATCGTGATAGTAATGAGTAAGAGACTCTAAGTCGGAGGGGAAGAGACACTCTACACAGTGGTGAAGTGGTGATTCGGTCGGTGCCACTGTGGTAGCCTTGTCTTCTGGGTCCTCTCTGGACCATAGGGCATGCCCCGTGAGCGTCACCAAGGACCTTCCATGTGGTCACGTGATACCGTCCACACAGTGCTTGAGATCCAGCTGAATCAGTGCATTTGTCTCCAATTTTACTTGTATATTTATAGTAACTGTGACACGGAGTCTGTGCAAGCTACGGGTTACCTCTCTTACCTCCTGGGTGCGTAGGCGTGACTAAACCGACGCTACAAGACCCTCGTACCGCAAGAGCCAGGTTATATATTTTAATGTGGGACAACGTGAAATATCTTTTTCTTATACATCATACTCCTCCACCTAACTACCACTAGGGGTTCTGGAAAACCTATTTGGTAGCCATTTGACACGACTCAATACTAACTACCTCTTGAAGCGAAGCTCAACGAAGCCTGTTTCGCTTCTATCGCATTCAGAGCAGACACAAGGCACATAAAGTTGTACCCTATCTACAACTTAGACGATTGCTTGATTGCCTGTGCAACAACGTCCTTCAATGTCTGCACTGGCGGCTCGCCAATTAACGCGTTGTCTCGTTGATCGTAGAGAGTGCCTCCTTCGGTCCAGATCCGTCTCAGCGTCAGGATCGTCGCTTCAGGTTTCCCTGCCTTCCAAGCCTCGGACTCTGCTTCACGCAACTGGGGCAGCGAGGTGTACTGGACATCAGGCCACGACTGACCACCGGTCTGGCGCACGAACTCGGCATGAATCTCGGCCGGTGTGGTAGTGAACGAATTGACCTTGAGTGCGCGGTTGAAAGCCACGGAAGGGTGTCGTAACGTCGCCAGCACGAGTGTTCCAACGCTAAACAGCGAAGTCGTTTAGTTCCATGGCATGGCCTGTTTATCTAGAACTTGGGTGACTTACTCTTTCATCGTGGTCAAACTCACTCTCGCGCTTCCATCCTCTCCTAGCAGTGTCGCTTTCTTGGCCTTCACGTCCCATCCACCCGCTACCGGATTACCGGCAAAATGAACATACATGTCGGAATACGGGCCTGTCACAACATATGTGTACGCTAAATCGAACACAATCCCTTCGTTGGGGTTCTCATTCTCCAAGAACGCCCGAACCTTTAGTTTCTGTTGATGCGGCTTTTCCTGCGCTGAAGCGGGGGAGTACTTGATATCTGTGCCATATTCAGAGGGGAGGAACCATTTTACAGTGGGAGAGGCATCGGCGAGGCGGATGAGAGGGATCTGGGAAGCTATTGCGCCCCGGCCCAATGCAGAAATGACGGTGTCAATTCCTGGCCTACGTCAGTAAGGGATTATCTTTCGATTGAATTGGAACCTTGTTTTTCACCGAGGCCATCATGACCATCTTTACTCATGGTTGCTTTCGCAACGAATATGAGTGTAACGCAGAGAGCAGCAACGTACCTTCATAAGCCTTTTTGACAGCATCTTCATCCTGTAAGTCCCCTACAAGTACCTCGACATTCTTGCTGCGTTTCAAGTTATCTAGGAAGTCTTTCTTGGAAGCCGCGGTGGCCGGCGAAGTGAAAATAGCAACCCGGTCGAATTCCTGCCGTGCGGTAAGAATGGCGTCCAAAATATGTGTGCCAATGTTTCCGGTGGCGCCGAAGAGAAGGAGGTTTCTGGGATTGAATGAAGCCATTTTGTGATCAGTTTATCTCGATATCCTACGTGCGTGTATGTAGAAGCATGTTTATATAGTCACCGTGTTCAAGCTGATCCTCATCCTGCACCTGGATTATTAATCCTCATCCACCTTGAGTGCGGGGTTTGGCCCAATGAAAACTAGTAGTTATAGAATAGTGGAGCGACGGTGGAATCAGTGGAAGGACTTGAGTGGCCATGGCTTGACTAAATACTCCACTATATTTGGAGCTTGAGGCGTGCGGTGGGCGGTGATAGAGACCCCAAAGGGTAGTCACGGGAGTAGTAGATTGACTCCAATGCGTAGTCCTGGAGAATGACATGGAGCCAAACCAAGGATTCTGATATTGCGAAACTCATGACTTAGCGACTACCAGGTACAATTCCATCATCGAGTCATATAATTTTAGTAGGTACACCACTATCTGGCCTATATTTTCCGTCCTTAGGATCCCATGCCCTAATAATTGTAGCCAGTCTCAAACTAGAGTCGTCGTCGTGCTATTCCAATCAGAGGCAAACTGTATAACGTCAGAATCTGTATTTCAATCGAGTGATGGTATGACTAAATGCCTTACATTCCATGCATCGATACGGAGCAGTGAAGAGTTGGAAGTCTTCTCGACATTGGTCAAAACACCGATCGCTAAAGTCATCCGTTAGCAAAGAAGATGTGGCATGCTACCTCCTAGCTACAGAACTGACTTACCAACAATATTGTTCAACCAGTAATATTTCTCGCTGCCAGTCTCGAACACTAACCGGAGATGGAGCTGGCCAGAGGGAGACTTCGGACCCGAGGTCTGAATGAAGATATTTTCGCCATCGTGCGTCCGTAGATTGTAGCGCGTGTCCGCCGAGAACACATTGCTTTGAGGATCAGTCAACCCCCAGTCGGCACCGACATCGAGGATTTCCCCTGGTGTGGTGTTAGTGCGTGATACCTATGAGCTCATCAGGGGTCGCTACCTGAAAGATGGGGACCGGTGAAGTTTCCTCCGACGATGGGGATCGCTTTGCGGATCCCATGAGGGCCAGGAGATTCCATAAGCGTGCCTTCACATTTCACATAGGCTGTGTAGAGAAAGCTCAATTCGGGGGCAGTTGGATGTGCAGGTGAAGCCGTAGCTCCATGCCCGGCTTGAGAAAGTAGAAGAAGCGGCACGAGAGTGCTTTTCACGAAGGACAACATGCTGCGCGTCGATGCTAAAGCAAATAACATTAAAATCCGGGGTACCCCGCAAGTATAAGTATGCTTATGCTATGGTGGATCTCGAATACCGTAAACATTATCCGGATCTGCCGCACGGGTCCTCCTAGTTGTCCATCTAGCGTTCGGCACTTGCTGGCTGGGCTCATTACCATGGATGCCTCGGCTGATTCGCCGCTAGGGACTCTATTTCCGAGAGACGCTCCACACAAAGCTATAACATTGGTGCATAAATCGTCTCGGTATGCCGTGGTTCTATCAATACGGCATGCGGAAGATCAGAAACTGCCAGAATTACCATTTACGGTGATTAGATACACGTATTCCCACCAAAACATGTCATGCCTTTGCTCGATACCTTTGACATCATCCTTGATCAGCTGCCGGTAGATCCAAGTCGGGATTCCTCCATAAATGATCGTATCCCGTCTCAAAAAGTGGCCTTTCCGAGGTTGGATGCGAAATTTGCATCCTTGAAGGGAACATTAGCATCTCCGAAGTCCGTGTTCTCCAATGCCGTACTGGCAGCGGTAGGGAGACTCTCCCAGGCGATCAAGGGTTGTGTACCGCCCACAGTGGATGTCAGCCCACATTGGTGATTCACTGGCCAGGTACTGTAGTACTGAATTAACGGGCTGGTGCCATCCAGACTGTAGCCATCTGTCGAACAGTCCCAGCCCCCATGTGCCGACGGGCAAACAGCGACGATGTTATCAGCGGACGTGGAAGTAGAATCGGACAGCCAGACAATAACACCTTCCCAATCATGGCGGTGGCCCAGGCCGGTCGATGGCTCATCCTTGGGAAAGTACCAAGAGTACATGAGGGCATAATAGTCCCCGGATGTGCCGCCTCTCACATAAATTTGACCGGTACTGCTGCTGCAGTTCCCACTAGGATCCCCAGTAGGTTCGAGGCCGGCACTGTTGACGAGGATTAGGATGCAATGATATCGTTTGTGGCGCACATGAGAGCGATCTCATGGATGGGAGAGTAACTAGGACACCTACTTCGTATTGCCCTCAGCATCTACCGCTGGGAATGGCACGCAGCCATTGACCACATACAGAGCCGGTTGGTAAGCCAGATACACCTCTCCAGTGGTACCGCTGGGGACAGTCTGGTCAAATCCCACGACAGCATCATGGTCGATGCTTGCTCGAGGAAGCACGGCACCTCGAGCGTGGGATCCCAGAAGAGCAGTAGTCAAGAGGAGTGATGATTTGCGGAGCATGTTGAAACAGAGAATTAATTGTACTAGTCTACCGGTGATATCTGTACAAGTAGGCGACACCTTCATGAGTACTTATACGTTTATCAGTCCTACACAGCAATCACCTGGCCTATCTACGTGCCTCCCAGCCTGTCAGTAAGCTCACAGGCATAGCTTCGGACAAATTCTTTCCGAATTGCCAAAGTACCGAATTGCTTGGCCGAATCCCGGCAAACGTGGCGGATTTCATGATGCTCAGTGGATGCTTGGCAATTTAGTTAGTCTACTTAAAACACGCCGTCGACCTTAGCTCGAGTGCTGAAGAACACAGCGAGGTAGAGATCGACGTTCATGCGTTCAGATGCAGAGACCTGATAGGCCACACATTGTCAATGACTTTTTCATTAAACAAACACGTATGACATTGGCTACTACTAGTAGCTTGGAAAATAATTAATATATACAGATCAAAACAGCCTTCTCTATCTACCTTGATAAGGCGAGCAGCCAATAACAACACCATCACGAGTCGTGTGCATATATGCATGTCGACGGACACTGCAGCTGCAATGCAGAATGGGGGGTATAATCTGGCTAGCAGTATCGGAAATTAAATGTCCAGCTGGTCACCGGGTCTTCAGTTGCCATCCTCAGACAAGCGTCATTATAGTATATCGAGAAGGATTCTGTCATTCGGCACGACAGACCATTCAATAACATCTTGATCTGTCTCACTCAGACCAGCCGGAGACATCATGTCCCCACATGCTACGTGGGAAGCTGACTTCACGTTCACGTGTGGGTCACGATGGAGTATCGAATCCGGGCTATTGATCGTTTCCGTAGAGGTCGGTGAGGAGGGCACGGAAGAAGGATATAACTCTGGGTGATGGGATGCCCATCCACGTTTTACGGCCAATATCGACTCGAGCGGCATATCTGGCTCTGCTCCGGGGAATAGAAACTTGAAGGCGGATTCGAAGTGCATCACGCGCGATTCCAAATAGCTCACATACCAGCGCTGTAAGGGGCTTCGGACCTTCTTGGAAGCGTATGTGCAGGGTCGACCGGATTCCCTGCAGTCCGTACAGGATGGTCTCTCCTTAGAACACTGCGCAACGTCTATCAGACTATAGACGAGCCAATGAGCTGGACAGTGTATACCTTCTGCTTCCGGACTCGGCACTCATTGCACTATACTTGACCGGTTACTTTGCGCTCAACGAAAACTCCCCCAGGGACTTTGCGTACCGCATAAAAACGTGGATCGCGGCTATTGATCATGTTGCGCCTGATACTTCGTAGGTGTGTCTCCATTTCCTTTCGCCTCAGCGCTCGAATTGATCTGCTTGTGGCTCGGGCGTCGAGTGATTATAACTTAACTATCTCTCCTAATAACCTTTTGGCTTCACGATGTCCTAACTCGTGATGTATCCGTGATTATTGCCAAATACAAGTGCTGGAATTGTCTTTAATTGTTTTCCTATGGAAATCCGAGGGACTCGCCGGGTAAATGTGGAGAAATCCGACGAGAATCCGCTTCAACCGACATCCCCGATGCTTTTCCGAACGACGTTGAACGGCAGCTTGTGGCGATACAGGAGCGAGATACCAGCGATTGGGATCTCTGTCCTTTTGCTAGGGAAATAAATAGAGACCAGGAAAACAAGGCTGCCAGGACGGTGGAGGGAATGGGGGAGATCCATTATGCATGATTCCGCCTGTGCAGACACGACGGACGATAAGCTTGTCTGGTGGATGGTACAACAGTAGAAGCATGCGAGCACTGCTAGAGCTATCTAGGATAATTCTCATCTCAGGATATACTATAGGGACCTTCTGCCCTCGAGGAAGGTGGTCAGGATATATCAGATGGCCTTTTTATGGCTTATATGAGTAGTATAAAATCATAAATCCCCCCCGGACGAGCCCGCCTTGGCAGTTCTCGCCTAATTTCTGCCGAAAAATGCTTCAACTTCGACCTCGCTGGAGTTGCTCGTTGTTAAACACGCAAGCATACCAAATGTAATCGTCTACTGGTCACTATCAGACACGTCAGCACCTGGTTTCCCCTTTCGCCATCCCCGTCCTATTTCCTCTCTTTATATCGCTCGAGTGGCTTCCGCTTTCCTTCCGCACTTCCCGACATGCAGGCGGAAATGTTGGCCAGCGACGAGAGTCCAGCCCGGAAGATACGTAAAGTCACCCGCGCTTGTGATGCATGTAAGAGAAAGAAGAAAGCCTGCACTGGGTATCTTCCCTGTAGACCTTGCCTGAGGCGCAAGGAGGTTTGTACATACAATGCCACCTATAACCGCGGTGTCGCGGTGAGCCCACCCCCGTCCTCGCATACGACACATCACGCAACCCTGCCAGGAGCAGCAGAGAGCTATCCACAAGACAGCCATCTGTCGTTGTCCTCCCCAGCCTCCTACACCTCGCCGGATAAGATACTGTCCGCCCCCTACCACGATGCTCCCCCTACCGTGATCTCTCCGCCGTCCGTCACAGACACAAGGCATCACCATGAGCCCGAGATCCAACGGGCGCAAGTTGCGGATCGGTACTGGGGACCTACCTCTGCTCATTCCTTCTTAGATCGAGCGGCGTTGGGATTGCCAACGCCTCCATCAAATGCGATCGGGGCTTCGCATGATCCCAGTCATGGCCCGAGCACGTCCATATTTCAATTTGGCGATCGTGTGGTTCCAGAATCACGCGTGACGGAGTTCCAATGGCCAGATTTAGAGACAGCGGAAGCCTTAGTCCATCGATACTTCGAGTTTGCATCACCGACGCACCGGGTGCTTCACCAGCAGACGGTTGAGAAGACGGTCCAGCGCCTCTACCAGGGCGGACAGCCGGGCGAGGAGCGGGTCAGTGGAGTGACGAGTGTCTGTCAAGCCATTCTCCTGATGGTGTTCAGCACCGCCACCATGTTTAAGATGGATATCAAAGGCGCGATGACAGATGCAGATGCAGACGGCTGGCGGACCAGTGAGCTGTATTTCACCAAGGCGGATTGTCTGCTGTCACAGGAAAGCGGTGCACCTAGACTAGAGTCGGTGCAGGCCAGATTCCTAATGGTTCTGTACCTGCTAAGCTCATCACGGGCTCATCGGGCGTGGTTCACCTTAGGAACCACCATTCAATTGATCATGGCACTCGGTCTCCACAGCAGACGACGGAATCGGGACACGGCCGAAATTAGTCTGATACAGCAGGAATGCCAACGCCGAGTCGTCTGGTGTTCGTATACGTTGGACAAGTATCTGAGCCTGATGCTGGGTACGCCCCGCCTCTGGCATGATGAGGACCTGGATGAGAGACTGCCTGCCCGTGTGAACGACGAAGATATCTCCCCCGATCGGATCTCGCCGCCAACCCGAGACTGTGTAATGGATGCGGCTATATTCCATGCCCTGCTCGCCCGCGTACTATCTCAAGCCGCCAAGGAGCCCTACGTGGTAGCTGGCATTACCGACCGAGAGGAGATCAACATCATCCGCGGTTTGTGCGAGCGAGTGGCGGAATGGCATGCAGAGTTGCCGCCGTGCCTATCGGGAGTCATCCATTCCAGTAGCCTGATTCCCCTGTTCAAGCGACAACTGACGGTGCTGCAATTGGCGCGATACCATGCGCTGATGTTCATTACTCGGCCGCTACTGTTGCGTAACTATGGCCAGATTTGGACGGATCGGGAGGCCAGCTACGTTCAATATCTTCGTGTATGTCTCATGGCGGCGAAGGACACCGTCGAGCTGATCACCACCTTTGCCAGAGACAACCAGCTTTTTCCGGCGTTTTGGTACTCGCAGTATATCGCCTTCAACGCCCTGTCTATCATCTACATCTACTTGATCCAAGTACAGTGTAACCGAATTCTACCGCTGAGCCAGACATATGTCGCAACCGAGGGTGGCCTGAACAATGGACTTGGTTTTGATGAGTCCACGCTCTACATCCTGGCAGAGACTGCACAATATCATCTCACACATGCCACGGCGAGGAATGCACCATCTTGGAAATATGGAACCATTCTACAGAGTCTACGGCGAGAGCTCGAGCGGTTAGGGGCACCGTGCGACTATGCGGCATTGAATGCGCCCCCAGAACAACACGGCGGGCCTGGGATAGAGAACAGGAACCTGGATAATACAGAGTTAGGAGGCAACATTTCTCATGCTCATCCTGAGCCTCGCTACCATGAACCCTTTCCTGTTGACGCGCAGGCTCTCCCGCTATTCGATACTTTCACTTTGGACAATGACTTGATCCTTGATTTGTGGTCGCAGTTGGATAGTTTACCAATCAGTGCGTATCTTTCTTGCCAGTCTTCCGTATTGATCAAGCTAACAGTCGCCGATATAGCCTTGCCAGGATGACTATGACCTTGAATGTATGATATACGACGGTTCACGCGAAAGGTTTGTCTCGAATCCGATCCTGCCCTGCCCTATAGAACGCATGGGAAATAACACTCCGACGACTCCCAGGGTAGGTCTCTACATGGACGTCCTAGAATAAATCAACAAGCAATCATAAAGCCAAGGAAAGTCTCCGTATTATATTCACAAGTGGCCCTTATTTCCATGGGACAGCAAAGCCCGGCTTTGCAATACCCGCTGGGGTTACGCTCCGTGATCGCCTAGAAGATATATTTGTAGCGTATTTGGCCATCCTCGTCCTCAGCCTTTCGCGCCTTGGTGTTGAGCCAATAGAGGTAAACAGCCAACAAAATCGAAAAACAAACACCGCCTGCAGCAAAGCTGGACAGAATGATGCCCCCTGGCCGGTACTGCGGAGAGTCCTTGGTGGGGAAGAAATACGAGCCATAGATGTTGGACGAGTTGCCGAAGAAATTGACCATGGCGTAAACAATGGCTCTCTTCGTTCGTGTACGTGGGATAGTACTGGCAATCCAGGCTTGCACGACGTTGAACGCGCTGTAGGACCCCATGCACATAAGGAACATGCCAACATAACGGACAGCCGTGGCGTGGGAGCTGATGACCATCACATTTCCCACGATGTCAATGCAGAGCGGCCATACTATGAGAACGGCTCGATAGTTCGTCCGGTTCGCAATAAGCGAGTTTCCCAGGGCACCGAGGAAGCCAAAGACATACACGGGTGCCGTGATAAGCAGGGTAACGATCTTTCCGAAGCCGAGGGTTTCCACGATGCTCTAGATACAATCCGTCAACGGGGGATAGGTGATAGGATACAGCTGGGAGGACTCACTGGGAAGAAATATGTCCAGGTTTGGGACGTCAGCTGGCAGATCTGTATCAAAACCAATGCCCACACTTTCGGATCAGTCACCGCATCCTTCAAGCCTTGCCTGATGGAGCCGTTTTCGTCGACCTCATTATTTGTGGCGACGGCTAGGCGCCACTCAGCAAAGCGCTGCTCCTGCTGCGTTAACCACTTTCGCTGGCCAGACCGAGGAAAGTCGGGGAGTAAAACTACCGCCAGCAATCCAGCCACCATGGTGCCAGCGCCCTCAATAATGAATAGCCATCTGAAGAAGGAATAATGAGTCAATGGAACCGCGTCATGCCATGCCATGTTATGTTGGAGCTTACCTCCACCCTGCAAGCCCACCTTTGCCGTCTAGTCCACTCAGTATACCTGCAGCCAGCATGCCTCCAAATCCATTTGCGACGGTATTTCCACAGTATACAATAGCAACACGCACTGCCAGCTCAGAGGCCTTGTACCATGAACTCATTAACAACCTGGAAATGATGTCAGCGGGAGAGAAGGTAGCAGTCGTCACTTAACAGGTATGGACATACAAAGCACCTGGGAAGAAGGGAGACTCAGCAAAGCCTAGAAAGATTCGTACGCATAGAATTCCAGCATAGTTCTTCGTTGCAGCCAAGCAGATGGAGATTCCGCCCCACACGAAAATGGCGGCTGGGATATAGCGCGACGGCTCACACGGGTGAGGATAATATTGCTAGGAACTTGACCGAGAAGATATCCAACAAACTGGACACATCAAACGGATTAGTCGTGAATGGCCGATAGAGTTTATGTTTATCTCTTACCATTATAGCCACAGCTGTCTGGTACTGGGTGTCAGAAAGGCCCAAATCCTCCTGTAGCCCTCCCAAGCGGGCATTCGCGATGTTCGATCGGTCGAGAATGTTAAAGATAAACAGCAAGAACAAAGCCGGTATTAAGTGAAAGTCGATCTTGCGCACCACTACTCTCATCAGCACGGTGGGTGAGACCGAATCGAATGTTCTCACATTGTCTTTCCAATTTCAAAGCTTCCTCGTCCGAGAGTCCCT
Source organism: Aspergillus nomiae NRRL 13137 (assembly GCF_001204775.2). NCBI lineage: Eukaryota > Fungi > Ascomycota > Eurotiomycetes > Eurotiales > Aspergillaceae > Aspergillus > Aspergillus nomiae. The sequence continues at coordinate 29,331 of NW_015378354.1, forward strand.
CGAACTGGATGGCTTCGGGGCTTATTGGTTTAGTAGGGTTCTCTACATGGGAAGATGATGATTTCGAATCTATGTCTGCCATGATCGATTGGCTTTCTTTCTCTGCTTCGTCTGTGGCTGAGTTACAAGGGGTGATTATGTGGTTGAACAGAATGCGGAGGGAAAGCAGTGGGAGAAGGCTCCAAATGACAACGGTTTCTTTCCCATACAGCGGGCTGGTAAGGGTTCATATATGAAAGGTACCTCCCCATACACAATTCCCCACCCACTTAAACCCGTCAAATAACCCCAGATTTGTGACACGCCCAATTGAAATGGTATTAGGCGACGGGAAAGGGTCGGATATGGGCAACCTCCTCTTAGATCCATGTCCCTGTGGAGATATGGCACCTGGTGATAACGTGGGGGCTACGGAGAGGCTCCGAGTCTACTCAACAAGACTGGCCAAGGATATATCGTTGACGATCGGCTCCGGCAGTGAAGGCTTTTGGCTGTCAAGCTTTGCCAAACTTCCTTGGCTGGGAGCCGCTGCGCGAAGCAAGTCGGGTAGGGTTTTACCCGTGCAGTTGCCGAAGCCTACCTATCACCATGAAGAACTGCATCTTAGTTCGCTCATCGGCATCCGGCTATCATGCAGCGGACGAAAATCTCTCGTGCGGAGAAGTAAACCGTCATAGACCTGGGCTACTTTTCCGCTATGCTTTTCCGCCGAGCTTGTCGGAAGGCGGAATTCCCCACCTGCCAGTAGTTGGGAGCTCTTCAGGATTAAAGAAGTCTGGGGATTGCTATAACTGTTTGAGTATTTATTAATGTCGCTGTTGTAATTCTGCACATTGACTTACGGCCCTTCTCTCTCTCTCCATTCACGACACGCACTTTATCTCACAATGTCGCTCCCAACGCACTTCACGCTCAATACTGGAGCCAAAATCCCTACAGTAGGGTTTGGCACATGGCAGGCCAAGCCCCTCGAGGTCGAGAATGCCGTGGAAGTGGCACTTAAGCAAGGATATCGACACATTGACTGTGCTGCTATTTATCGCAACGAGTCGGAAGTTGGCAATGGAATTCGCAAGTCCGGGGTCCCTCGGGAGGAAATCTTCATTACTGGAAAGCTCTGGAATACGAAACATGCACCGGAGGATGTCGAGCCAGCTTTGGATAAGACACTCAAGGACCTCGGTGTTAGCTATCTGGATTTATATCTGATGCACTGGCCCTGGTAAGACTCTGTCTACATTGAATCGTACATGAACTCCCCGAACGTTAACACAGACATAGTGCTTTCAAATCCGGTGACAAGTGGTTTCCCCTCAACGAAGACGGCGTGTTCGAGTTAGCGGATGTCGACTACATCACCACCTACAAGGCCATGGAGAAGTTGCTATCGACAGGGAAGGTGCGCGCAATTGGTGTATCTAACTTCAACATTCGCCGCTTGGAAGAACTGCTCGGTCAGGTCTCGGTCGTACCAGTTGCCAATCAGATTGAAGCTCATCCTTACCTGCAACAGGGGGACCTCCTTCGTTTCTGCCAAGAAAAGGGAATCATCGTCGAGGCTTACTCGCCTCTGGGCAACAACCAGACCGGCGAGCCACGGACGGTCGACGACCCTTTGGTACACAGCGTTGCCGGAGAACTGAGCATGGATCCTGGTCCACTGTTGGCTAGCTGGGGAGTCCAGCGTGGTACTGTGGTCCTGTCCAAGAGTGTCACCCCATCTCGTATTGCGGCCAACCTCCAAGTTAAGCACTTATCGGAGGATGTGTTCGCCCGTCTTTCCTCCCTCGAGCGCCACAAGCGTTTCAACTTCCCCGCTTTCTGGGGTTACGATATTTTCGAGGAGGTGGGCGAGGAGGCTGTCCGCAAGGCGGCGCTAGAGGCGGGTCCTGTGAACAAGACCAAGTTCACGGTATAGATGAAATGTGATGATATTGGACATTTCTTTTCATTAGCATCCACCGGCTTGGATGTTTCTTATCTTTGTTAACAGTCTGGAGCTGACCAATCCTGGTCACACTTGTATGTACATGAAATTAAATGGAATAGTACAAAATAGAGCCAAATGAAATATTTATGTGAACACAAGTGCACGACAATTGAGCAGGTAGCTAGTAGCATCAAATTTATTACACGTTGACTGCAGACAGCCCTTAGCTTTACCAACCACCGGGGCCTCCACCAGGAGGACCTCCTGGACCTCCGCCAGGGCCTTCTGGTCCACCCGGGGGTCCATCAGGACCACAACAATCGCCACAGCAGAAGCAGCAGCAGCAGCAGCAACTGTTTGCAGTCTTATTAGCCTCCAGCGGTAGGAAGAGATGAAAAGGGCGGCTCACTCGTCTTCAGGCCCACCACCACCGCGCAGCTGTAACTGCATATCTTCCGTAGGTGTCTGTGATTAACCGGCAATTAATTCAGCGCAATCGAATATCAACTAGCACTTGTGCGGTAAACGTACAGGTTGATTGGCGACCACCTTGTCTGTTGTCGGGGCGGCTGGACTTAAGGGTTGAGCCATGGTCAAAGTTTTAGGATCCCATGTGGGTTGAACATTCTCCTCTGAGCTCTGTGCGTTTGACGTGCCAAACCAACCGAAGAGACCTTGGCCGAGCATGATGCTATACTTTTCTGATTGAATTCGCTGTCCCTATGTTTTCGTTCCTTGGCCTTATAGCAGGGGGAAGTAGCCGGTCTTAAGGCAGTGTCCAGCAAACTCCACTATCGATTACTGCCGACGAGGAATAAAGTCTTAGACTAGGCAGCTGCGTAGTATGTTACAAGTTTTAGGACGACCTTATTTCGTAGCTGAAGCTTTCCCCACTGTGTGGATCCGAAGCTTCTTCGAACTTACGTATGCCTTGGGCTGTAGGGCTCGGGCAAGATCCGGCGTCGGCCCATCTAACCTACTGTCTAAAAAAAGAAAAGCAAAAGAAAAGGGGGAGGTGTGTATTGAAAGAAGTTGAGCAGAGAAGGTACGAGACGACATGGATCCACGCTAACACTAAAACGTTAGCCACAGCTCTAGAAGCAAGTAGCTTGACAATAGACTTGTGACATGAGGGCCAACGAAGGCCACTGGAAGTTCGACACTTTCACACCGACGATGGTTTGGAACGGAAGTACGAGAATATAGCATACCCCTTGGCCATAGAGGATTAAGGGAAGCTAACAACACTAGAGAGCATAGTAGTAACACTAATTGGGTCACTAGCACCGTGATCGAATATCTCCCTGAAGCAGAGGCTGAGATCGACCGAATCTGATAAAAAATAGGTCAAAGACGATTGGCCCGTCTATACCGTACTAGCCTGTTATAGAAATGGAATATGCGTTTCCCGCTGAGTAATCCAGTTCCACCAATCATAGCCACCGGAATAGCCACCAAGCCCCAGATTCAAGTGTGGCGTCGCTTTAAACACCAAGAAGAATAGTAGGAGTAGGAGTAGAGAAGAAAACGGAGTACAAGGAGTATAGGACTGAGATTGAAGTGATGATGCTACAAAGATGATCGACCAAGATTTCCGAAGAAGAACTGTGCCCAGTAGCTGCGTTTGTACTGATCATCACCGCGCCTGAAAAGATATATATCCTGATAGCGTTCAACATCACCAACTCAAAAGTCATATAGCAGTATCGGAAAATTGATATAATATGTCACGAGGAGCAAATGCTACGGCACATCTCCGGTTACATCTCGAGTCCTCTAATATTTTCGGAAAGCGAAATCCGGTTTCATTAGTCCTTGGATTATATCGTAGTAGAAGTGCCTTGTCCGCAAAACAGATGAACAGTGCTCCCGGCTATTGTCTTGCCACCAGTCATGCGAAAGCCGACCCAGCGAAGGACATAACCCCGGATAATGGCCATCCCTCAGTCATCGACTGTCTGGAGAATCAATCGTCTCGGTGGGGTTTTGCGAATCAAATGACGCTGTGTGGGGATTTCCGCTCGAACGCGGAAACGAGGCGGAAAAGCAGTGATCCCAGGTATGTACATCACCAGAATTATGCAATGATCCTCGTGAGTTTCTTGTCGGAGCACCTGAATGAGCCCCGCCTTTTGGCTATTTCATCGGATGTGGGATGTCAAGTGGTGTTTCATATCGTGCGGTGGGCGGACTTGTCACCAAGCTATAAAACTACAGGGCAGCGCAACGGCAAGGAGAGCGAGACAACTGTCGTTAACTGAGTTACCCCCTTACCATGGCCTGCACAGCGCCATCATTACCGGCATTATCCTCGCCGGCTTCGTCGGAGGCTGCTTCTGCTTTCCCGGAAGTCTCATCTCCAGCCACGTCGAATGACGAGTACGAGGAACCCGAACGAGAGATCTACACCATACACGACCTCCTGCTCGCGCGAGCCAACGGAAAAGCCGCTGACGAGCCTATTGTCGCGTACCCTTCTCAGGACATCGATTATGCATACTATACTCCTCGCCAGGTACGCACTTTACCAATCCCGCCCTAACGGGAGTCACCAAAAAGATCCAACCAAGTATTAATCCAGAATCACAGTTAGATGACTTTGTGGAGACCGCGGCTGTTCACTATGCGGAGGTAATTCCCCAACGTCGGTCATCGGAGGATCCTGTGCAAGTCGTGGGTTTGCTGGGCCCCTCTGATTTTGAATACCTCATCACATTAATGGCCATTTCAAGATTGGGACACACAGTACTGTTGCTTTCTACGCGCATCGCCGAGGATGCCTATGTCAGTCTGGTTGACGCCACCAAGGCCTCTTTTCTCATCGCACAAGATGGTTTCAAGGCTATGGCGGACAACGTAAGCAGTAGGACGGGTGTTGCAGTGCAGCCAGTGTTGAAGCGCGAGGACTATGACAATTCCACTACCGGCAAGCTGGTTCTCGACGCCAGCAATCTTGACGGGCCGACGGAGGCCAAGAATGTATGCTGGATCATCCATTCGAGTGGCTCAACAGGGCACCCCAAGCCGGTCTATCAAACGCATGCTGGTGCGTTGAAAAATTACGCCAATAATTTTGGTCTCAAGGGATTTATCACCCTGCCCCTCTTTCATGCCCACGGCATCAGCTGTCTGTTCCGAGCAATTCACTCCCAGAAGCTAATCTATATGTACAATGCGAAGCTGCCATTGACAGCCTCATACTTACTATCCACTCTGCAGGGACACCCGGACATTCAAGTGCTCTATGCCGTTCCATACGCCTTGAAACTTCTTTCCGAGTCAGCACAGGGCCTGGAGTCCTTGGCGCGGATGGAGCTGGTCATGTTTGGGGGCTCGTCCTGTCCCAAGCCGATTGGCGACACACTCGTGCAGAATGGGACTTTACTAGTCTCCCATTATGGGACTACTGAAACGGGACAACTGATGACATCCTTCCGGGAGCGCTCAGATCTGGACTGGGATTATGTTCGACCAGGCCCCTCCTTGCTACCATATATTCGGTGGGAGGAGCGACTTCCTGGGATCTACGAACTTTCTGTCCTAGAGGGGTGGCCATCGAAGGTGGCGAGCAATTGCCTGATGGATCCTATGCGACCAAAGACCTATTTGAGAAGCACCCCACCAAGCCCAATGCCTGGCGTTACTACGCTCGACTGGACGACACGCTAGTGTTGGAGAATGGTGAAAAGGCCAATCCGCTCATTATCGAGGGTGTGGCTCGTAATCATCCTGATGTGGGCGAGGCAATTGCCTTCGGTGCCAACAAGGATCATCTGGGGTTATTCCTCGTTCGTGCAGCGAACGCTGTGAGTAAGACAGACGAAGATATCATTGATGCGGTCTTGCCGGCCATCGAAATGTGCAATGCGGACTCCCCATCTTATGCTCACATTTCGCGTGATATGATCCAAGTCCTCCCTGCCAACACGGTATATCGCGCAACGGACAAAGGAACCGTTATCCGCTCTGCATTCTATCGCGATTTCCAGGAGCAGATTGAGCAGGTTTATGAGCAGGGCGATGCTACTGGTGATCAAATTCTTGAGGGAACTGAGTTGAATGCCTTTCTCCGCGAAAGCTTGCTAGAAGTGGCCCCAACTGTCGATTCTGCTGTGTTGGAGGATACCACCGACGTATTCAGTCTGGGTGTTGACAGTTTACAGTCAATTCGCTTACGCAAAGAAATCACCAAGACGCTCAGCCTTGGTGGTCAAAAGCTATCCCAAAACTTCGTGTTTGAACACCCCTCGATTCAGCGCATGGCAGATGAAATCACCCGGATCCGCCTGGGGCTCGATGCGGACAAACAGATGCCCATCGAAGAACAGATGTCGCAGCTGATTGATAAGTATAGCAAGAATTTTAAAACGCATATTCCGGTACCGCAAGCCATAGATGGCGAGCGCATCGCTGTGACTGGGGCTACCGGCTCGTTGGGTGCGCACCTTGTTGCCCAGCTGATCCAAATGGAACATGTCCAGACAGTCTTTTGCCTGGTTCGGGCAGATTCTGTGCACTCTGCCCTTCGCCGGGTGCGACAGTCTCTTTATGAACGTGGTCTGTTGTACAGCTTGAGTCCCGCTGATGAACGCAAGATCGTTGCTTTGCCCGCACAACTCTCCAACACATCTCGCCTCGGGTTGGATGAAACCACATACACGCAGTTGACTCAGTCGCTGACTGCTGTGATTCACTGTGCTTGGTCAGTCAATTTCAACTGGTCTCTGGGAAGTTTCGAGGATAGCTGTATTGCCGCGACTCGTCATCTGCTGGACCTCTGTCTGGACGCACAAGGGCCTATGCCCGCAAGATTCTCCTTCTGCTCATCTGTCAGCACAGTGGCTCGGACCCCAGGACACTGGGTACCGGAAGAGCTGCCTGAGTCTTTGGCATACGCCCAAAACATGGGCTATGCGCAGTCAAAGCTAGTGACAGAACACATCGTCAACCGCGCGGCGCAACACACTAACATCGCTGCCCGAGTCTTACGTGTAGGCCAAATTGTTGCAGACACCGCCCATGGCGTCTGGAATGCTACAGAGGCTATTCCCATGATCCTTCAGACGGCAAAGACTATCAAGGCTCTTCCTCAGCTGGACGATGTTCTCTCCTGGACCCCTGTTGATGTCATTGCCAACAGCGTCATTGAACTTACATTGGGAACAGACGCAGCAGACATAGTGAACCTTACCAACCCCACGCTCAGTCATTGGACTCGCGACCTGCTTCCGCTGCTCAAAGCCGCTGGGCTAGAATTCGAGCAATTGCCCCAGCGCGAGTGGTTGAAACGTCTGCGTCATTCTAACCCAGACCCAGCCGAGAATCCTCCTATCAAGCTGATCGAGTTTTTTGCCAGCAAGTACGACCATGATCGGCCGAGTCGAGTCCTCCTCTATGACACAAAGAAAGCTCAGGCCGGTGCACCAGCTCTCCGGCAGGCGGGAGGGTTAAACGCACAGTTTGTATCACGTTTCATGGCATATTTCCAAAGCGATTGCTGGGCAAACAAGGAAACAACATCTGTGCCCAAGGTTACCCGCGAGGTCATCTTCCTGGCAGGTCCTTGCGGTTGCGGTAAGAGTACTGCGGCGCAGGCACTGGCGCAACGATTTAACATACCCATCATTGAGGGTGACGATCTCCACTCGCCAGCTTCCCGACAGCGGATGGCCAACAATAATCCTCTCACCGACAGCGACCGGTGGGACTGGTTAGCTCATATTCGTGGAGCGGTGATGGACCGACTTCAACACTCAGCAGCACCAGCGGTCGTAGTAACTTGCTCGGCGCTGCGGACTATCTACCGTGACGAACTGCGGCGCTTGTCGCGACTCTTTGACTTCCCCGTCAACGTTACGTTTCTTATGCTGTCAATCAAGGATCGAGCACAGCTGAAGGACCGGCTCGCTGCTCGATCCGCTAAGGAGGGCCACTATATGAGCTCGGCGATGGTCGACTCGCAACTGGATACGTTGGAGGGTCCGTCTGGCACTGAAAGTGACGTTATCTCGCTAGATTCTGATCAACCGATGGAGAATATGCTTCAAGAAGTAGAGGATGTTGTTCAGGGCTTTCTGAATCTGTGATCTGGGTTTCTTTGTATTAGAATGCTTCTAGCGTACCGTTGTCGTTGTTCTTGTTAGGTTTCTTGCTTTCATTCGTTCGTCTAGATGTCAATAGAGGGACAAATCTACATACCAATTATTCCAATTTGGCTACATCTCTATACACATGTGTACCACCAGTCCTTGGGTAATCCCTGCATTTGAAGGTCGAATCTAAATCGAGGCGGATCCAAGCGGAGGACCTTGTTCATTGCCTGTTTCTTCCTGGTCGGTCGTTACCTGAGTCGAGGGTAGATAGTCTCCATCAAAGCCAGCAAGTGCGCTACTAAGATGCCCTAATAGGAACTCGTACGGATAATCGCATAACAAGATATTAGACCTCCCGAAGAATAACCTTGTGACTCATTTTGCGAAACTTGAAATATTCACGCTTAACCTGACACAAAACAAAGCCATGCGATACACTCACAGAGTGTACTTGAAGAGAGGAGACTTGTCACCCATTGCCAACAATTGATCGTCCGTGTACCGCTCTCTGATCTCCGATTCAGACTGGGCTGCCTTCCTCCGGTTGGCATAAATAAACGAGAGCTCCAGCAGAAGCGCTACAATCAAACCAGACCCACCGAAAGCGAGTGACAAGCCAAACCCGGTATAATACGTGGGGGCCTCCTTATCCATGTACATATAACTACCGATCACGCCACCGGCATTTCCAATGCAGATACTAAATGCAAGGCCAATAGCTCTGCGCCCAGACGGAGCCAGGTTGTTGGCCAACCATGTGCTCGTCGCAGGGTGGACCGGGTACAGCCCCATACATGCAAGTATCATGGCGAAGTAGCTAGGGCCAACGTTGTCCTTCATTCGTCCATGGAACGAGATAACGATTGAGTAGCCAATCGTGACCACCGCCAATGGTATCACAACGAAGGGCATTCGCCAGTAGAAGCGGTCAGACAGTTTAGAGAAACAGATGGCGGAGATGGCACCCGCGATATAAGGGGGCGCAACCATGAGTTGCGCGTTGGTATTGGTAAATCCCATGGCCTTCGTGATGGTAGGCATGGTGAATTTGAGGCCTGTGTATTCCATGATGAGTGCAACATGCCACAAATTCTCAGGGCAGTCAACTAACCGTAGGCGGAGGCAGATTGGCAGAGCAAGATGTACGCCATCATATACAGCCTCCAGTTGAGAAAGACAGCTTTAAGCTCCTCCCATGAAACCCTCTTCCTTTCTTGTTTGAAATCGCCGCCTTCTTTAATGAAATGTTGCAGCTCAAGGTATCGTATTTCGTCGGGGCGAAGCCACTTGCTCGATGTGCTCGGTGAATCAATCAGCAGGAAGAAACACATCACTCCAAGAACTACCGTCGCAAGTCCCTCTAGCAGGAAAATCCACCGCCAACCCTCCTGGCCGCCAATTCCATCCATTTGGGCAATGCCGGCGGCTAGAAGACCCGAGAAAGCCCCGGAGAGAGCACTAGCACAGTAAAAGATCGAAATGCGGTAGGCGAGGTCCTTGGGCATGTACCAGAATGTGCATAGATATACTGCTGCGGGGTAGAATCCTGCTCTGTAGGAATCATTAGCAATGCTAATATATGATTGATGATATAACCTGGGAAAAGGGGACATACTCGAAGACACCCAGTAGGAGACGAGTGACGAGCATGCCAGCGAAGTTTTGTACAATGCCTGTTAGGGTCATCACAATTCCCCAGCAAGTAATGAGAATTCCCAGATAGATTGAAGGCTTGAAAAAGCTCTTGAGCAGCATATTACTCGGCACCTCTGCACTGACAGTTAGCGTGTAGACTCTCCGGGTGTAGTTGCATGCTTACCCAGAAGCACATAGGGAACGAAAAAGATGCTCAATACAATGTTATACTGGATGCCACTTAGTCGCAAGTCTTCCGTGAGTCCTTCAATCTTTGCATTGCCGATGTTGGCTCGGTCAATCTGAGAGATTAAGTAAAGCACAGCCAGCATTGGCACCAAGCGAATATCGATCTGATTTCACGTGGCACACATTAACTTGAATCCCAGTGTAACAGATTTCGGAGAATATACCTTCCACAGGAGTGCCTTTTTCTGTTCCGCCGAGAAATCTGTGTAGAACTGGGTATCCTCGCGACTCAGACCCAGCACTTGGATATTGTCTATGGTGACGAGACTCCTGACACTGTCCACATGCTGAGCAACAGGTTGCTTCTCGTCGGCACTGTCTGATGCCGACATTTTCAGAAGGCACGGATCGATCCAAGGCCAAAAGAAATCAAGGCGGCCGAGAGATTATGATCGAGAAACTTGCAAGATAAGGATGACCCTGTAAGTAGCAGGGATCCTTATAAGCTTAAATATGGTCCGTGACATCATGCTATGGAGAGGTCTGGTTCGATAATGATAATCATCGCTTGCACAATTCTGCGAAGCTTTAATCCTCGCAAAGAGCGGTGTCCTTGCCAACTCCTGGGAGAGCTATCATGATTCATCATCCCGCACGTTTCCCATCAACATCCACTGCCAAGACTGCCCGAGCGACAAGATCTGGGGTTAGACTCTGGGGATGTTCTAACACTATTCCAACACTAATGCAATGACTGCGGGGTGATGCCCAACCATGTGGGAGCCCAGCTTTCCACTTATCTCGATCATCCTACCACGAGACCTCAGCTGGCGAACCTTGGCAAGTTGGGCTCTGCCAAGTAACAGTTCTATTGGGAAACGCATTGATCCGTGTCATCCTTCTTATCAGCTGGTAGCTCCGCTATAAACTCGCGAGCATTGGCAATATCAGAGCGTCGGGGGTACTTCTGTGTCGCTTGCGCGTCACTCAGCCACCAAGTCACTTGCGATGGCGTCAGAGCTGCAGGTGCTGTGGAGACCGTGGGTATAGCAATCGGAGAACTTTGTATGGCCCCTGGTCGTTTTTGAATTTGATCATAGAGTTTAAATCGAAGGGTCCAACACCGTTGGCGATCGTCCAAGGGGATTGTGTACCCCCACCACCCCCGCTACCTCATACATAACCTGATAAGCTTCGAGTAATTGATCTCAGAAAGGTGACTTCGTGAATATTCGCTGTTGGACTCCAAAGGGCCGGTCCAGATGAACCAGTCTCACGGTGGGAGACCGACATGGAATGGAGAGGTTGAGGTTGAAATAGAGATTGAGGCTGTGGCTGGGCTTCAATTTGCGTG
>NW_015378355.1:0-40339 GCF_001204775.2 Aspergillus nomiae NRRL 13137
CACGCCAGCTATCCTTGGAATTATAGTACAACTTTCCTCAGTGCCTTCATCAGCCCAGTTGGTGTACAGCCTAACGACCAATTCTTCAAACACCCATTCCCCCAAAACAAGTAAAGATGCACCGTCTTTTCCCCCCTTCTTCCCCCTCTCCCCCCTTCTCTTCCTTTCTGTTCTCCATTTGTGATTTTTCGTTGTGCATAATCATATTTTCTGTTATTCTACGTGGTTAAGCACGATCAACAGGTATCATTGAGTGCAATATCAATTCAGAATTTGGTTAACTCTCGCTCTGTCGCTCGCAAATTGGTCCCCTGGTGCTGGTTGATGACGAGAGTCGATGGGCTCCGGCTCAGAATTCGCTGAGGTGACGCTCTCAGTGGTGTCATTTGCTGTATTCGTGTTAAACAAGGTGTTTGGGAAGGCAACCGCTGTGAAAACATCGTCAAGAACATCATCTTCGGCGCTGGAGTTGTCAATGATAGTCTCTTCCCTTGTGCAGCCTTCTTGCGCTATCCACCTTCTGCTACCGCCGTCGAAGAGCTCGATAGATGGCAACGCAGTCCTCGTAGGCAGTCCTACCGGGCAAGGCGTGTCGGCTCTTGGATCATCCTCACTCTCCGGATCATCAGTATCTGAAGATGATTCCCCCTCGGTTACAGTGTCTTCGTCTGAAGGTGGCTCGAGCAGATCTAGATCCTCTTGGTCCAAGATGACAGACAGAGGTATTTCTGGGTTCTGGACCTCGCTCAGAGACGAATAACCACTGTAGATTCCTCCGATAAACTCTTGCCAAGTTCCTTTCTTCGTATTCAAACGCCATGAGTACGCTATTCCTTGCCCAACTAAATTACAATATCGTTGAGGTACTTGGAGGCGGGCCAAGAGCTCTCCTATAATCAAGCCAGATTGGTGGTCAAGTTGTCCCGGGCCCTTGGCCAGGACTTGGTGTAATGATCTTCCAGCTTTCTCATAGGTTCCAATGGTGTCCAGCTGCAGAATGCTCTCAATATGGGGATACTCACTTGCTATCTGAAGAAGCGAGCTGGCTTTAAACGAGGATATTATAGCAGATCCATGGACCTTTCCCCAGATCAAAAATTCACCCGCGCCATTGTATATTCCCACTCTCAAACCAAGCTTTCGGAGAAGTTTCTTAGCAGAGTAAACTTGGGTCTGCAGCTTCTTCGAGTCAATCATGGTTACTATTGCCCCTTCTTTTTTGTTGATCGCCCTGTGGACCGGTGCAAGCATGGACCTGAAGGTTGAGATGAAGGGAGTTGGGACCTCAGCTATTCTAGCGTGGTTTACGACGTGTTCCTCGAACTCCTTTGTATTGATATCGTTTGGCGCAAAATAATTCATCTCATCGATGAATAATCCAGCGAGAAACATCTTCGTGGAATTGATTCCTTGGGAATCAACATTTGACCACCTGTACAGAATAGGAGGTATCCAACTTGCGGTTTCCTGCTATTAGAATTTATGGTAAATCAGCCCTAAAGCCTGGTGATCAAATACTAGAATTCCATACCTTCTCAACATCTTCTTGATAGCACCAAAAACATCTCTTGCCGCCACCCGTACAAAGACTTAGATCTTGATAATTGTGCCTACTAATTTCCACAGGGGACCTTATGGATGTAATGTCCACAACTCTTGCATTTGATGGTGTAACAGGGCTCTCGTCAGCATTCTAAGATTCCATTAGTGCTAGACATATCCTCCAAGACAGGAACTTACAGGTGTAGACAAAAAATCAGCCGGAAGACTCTGCTCGCTGGGCTGGAAGTTTGACGTATCTATATCATCTACTTCCTTTTCAACAAGCGTGATATCCAGCGTCTTCGCACAGTCTTGAATCCTCTTAATCACAGGGAGCCAGGAGTCACGGTCGTCAAAGGAAGACAGATGTATATGTCCCCAGATAGGATCACCGGAGCATTTCATATCAGCCCACTGGGTATACATTGTACCCATAGAAATGCCTTCCATGAGTCCACATTTAATCAGGTCTGGTTTGAAGGCATGATTAAAGATTTCTCTGAAGGCTCTCATATCTCTGCAGAAAAATTTGTATAGGCAACAAAGAAAGATTCTTTGCCTAGTACTCCATCGGTTCCTGGGTATCTTCAGTGTAAGATCGATAGCCTGCATATCCATGTTGAGTCTTGAAAACAGAGAGGATCACCCAGCCCGTATACTTGCCGCTAGGGAAGACAGAGAGTGTGGAGTATTGTAATGTGACGAAATGAGTTCCTCTTTCTCTTCTCTTTTGCCGTTTGAGATAAAGGGGGCCTAATGTGCTGTTGGTAGACAGACGAGACGTATGAAAAGATTAGATAGACTCTTGGTCTCTCTAGATAAGCAGAATGAGAAATAATGGTATTCAGGCTACAGAGAAATGACAGACCTGAATAGTATGAGTTGAAATAAGAAATGAGATAGGATAAGAGAGGTAGATTGTTGTTATTACTTTGAGGCCAATGCTGTACTGGAGGTGTCTTATCAGACTGAACTCTTAACGGGGTAATATGTCTTTCTTCCTCTTTTGAAACAAATTCACACTTGAGTCAATCATGTTGGGCATTGGTGCACGAATGTTGTCGGGGTTAGTGTTACTACGGATGGGGATATGTGGATAGAACGTGTCGGACGGCGGTAGAAAGTAATGATAAAACCAACTCCTACGGCTACGGTGGAATATATCCGAGCTAGATATAATTGCGTGGTTGTGTTGGGATAGATCCAGAGATAGAGTACTGGGTTTTGAAGCGAGATTATATAGAATTTATAGTTCCGAGAAGCGATATATCAGATTCCTAGAGTGTAATTGAAGAGTTAAGTGCGAGACGGGGACAACAGGAAAAGGGAAGGAAAGGAAAGAAATAAGAGGAAAGTGAGAACACAACTCCGAAGAGATTTCTTGTTTTATGTAAATTCGGTCAGTTCTATTGTACTCGACGGCATACCAGGTACAGGTTGGTTCCTGAATAGAATAAGCGGGAACGTGATACTGATATCTGCCTAAGGCGGAGAGGGTAAAGCTTAACTCCACTGCGATTCCCGCCAACTGACATTCCAAACGTTCCGAACGCCTGAAGCTCCCTCAGTCCCTCCGGCCATTTACCAACCTTCTAAACTCCTCGGGGCCGACATATAATACGCTTTCATTGCCATCGTCATTTTATCTATCCCACTCTCGGAAGTTGTGTTGATTATAACTTCGCCCACCCCCACCTTCTTGCCATCCTGCATACTTCCAGAAGCCACGACGCGCAACATGGCTTGAGTCACCATGACTATTGTTGGTGCCGGTGTCGACAGATCAATTTGGAACTACGATAGCCGTTGATCTACCCTGATATTCCCTAATCCCTCTTACACTCCAAGTATCTTCAGTCCTAATTGAACTTCTCCCACGACGATCTTCTAATCCCGATTACGGCCCAATTGCGGAGTCCGACACACCCTCACAATGTCCCAGAATTTTGAGAAATCAGTAAAGGGGGCCACCAAGATTAAGGTCAGTCTGAACCTATATTGTCGCCGTGCTTGTTACCGTTAGCGCAAGGTGCTGATAACTGTCTTCATGCGAGCAGCTCGCGGCCCCTAAATCTAAATACATAGAGCACATCCTGGTAGCGACCCATACAGGCGAAGCGGGAGTAGCAGAAATATTTCGAACTATCCAGCTTCGGCTACGCGATTCAACATGGACGATAGTCTTCAAAGCCCTCATTGTCATACATATCATGGTAAGGGAGGGGCAATTGGACGCTACACTACAGTATATGGCGGAGAACCCGAGGAAGCTTGCAATCAGCGGATTCTCAGAAGGTGGGCCGGTAGAGTTCCAGATAATCGAAGAGAAGATGCTGACTCCGGGTAGTTCAGTCACAAGGACATAACATCCGGAGATACTCTGATTATCTCATCGCGCGCGCAAATGCATTCGAGGCCACCAAGACGGATTATGTACGAAGCGGACAGGGACGTATGAAGAGGTTGACCGTAGAAAAAGGCCTCTTGAGAGAAACAGAGATTGTACAAAGACAGATTCATGCGCTGTTACAGTGTGATGTATGTTCTTTATCGGCTGCAGTCAAGTTACCATATCTGACCGTCTCCAGCTTTTGACAGACGAAGTTGAGAACGAAATTACGTTAACAGCCTTTCGCCTGCTCACCTTGGATCTCCTGACGCTTTACTCAGTCATGAATGAGGGCACGATCAACGTTTTGGGTAGGTACTATCACCCGTCACATATTGCTGCTTAACTCATGGTGTTCGCAACAGAGCATTACTTCGAAATGTCGCGGCCTGATAGTGAGCGTGCGCTGGAGATCTATAAGACTTTTACTCAACAAACAGAGGAGGTCGTGAAATTTCTCGGTGTCGCTAGACATTTCCAAGCAGCAACACGGCTAGAAATACCCAAGCTGAAGCACGCCTCTACGGACCTTACTCGACTCCTTGAAGACGACCTTAATGACCCGGATTTTGATCAGCGACGAAGAGAATATCTATTTCGAAAGGGAGGAAAGAGCGGCAATCCGGGTCCTACACTCGCACCTGGTAACACGGCTGGAGCAGGAAATAGGTCTGTTAGTAATCCTGAACCACCTCGACCCCATACACAACCTGCTCCGCAAAAGAAAGAGAATCCGGCAGACTTAATCGATTTCTTCGATTCTATCGATCCGCAACCCCCAGCACAACAGAACCCTATGCAGCTACCACATCTACAGCAGCAAGCGCAAGCGATGCAATTCCAACAGACGGGCTTCCAACCGCAACAGCCAGCGTTCTATCCCCAACAAACTGGGTTCCAACAACAGGCGCAGCCGACCGGCTTTGGCCAGGCTATACCAGTTGGAGATCCCTTTGCACAGCAGAGTACCAATCCATTTGGCCAACAGCAAGCTCAGCAGCCACAGCCGCTTCAGCCAACGCCAACTGGTGCGGGATTTGGTGGTTACTCGGCGCAACCGCAGACATATGGGTTCCAACAGAATCTTGCGCCTGTTCCCCAGAACAATCTTGCGCCATTTCCCCAGCAACAGCAACCAATGCCCGGTGCGCAGTTACAACCGCAAACAACGAACCCCTTTAGACAGTCGATGTTACTGAGTACCCCAACCGGGACCGGCGTGCCGGCAACTCCCCTAAACCGTCAGAGCACAAACCCTTTTGCGCGACGTTGTCGACCGCCAACCCGCCGCAGTTAAACGCCAGCGCGCCACCGCAGCAACCGCCTCCACAGTCAACGCAACCACTACAACCCCAACGAACGGGGACTAATCCTTTTGCTCGAAGCTCTTCGGTTCCTCCGCAGCAGACCCAAGGCCTGCAGCCTCCTGCGCCAGCGCCTCTACGGCCGAATCCCACTGGAAGCACGAACCCTTTCCGCCAGAGTGCTTTTGTCAACCAACAGACTGGCCAGGGGTGGCATGTCGGTGGCCAGCAAGGGACCATGGGCGGTTATGAGCAGCTGGAGACTGTGCCGGTGTTTCCGCGGCCCGGAATGTAATATTCCCGTTGCGGTCGCGACAGCTGTGGCGCTTATATCGGGATATTATTAACCCCCAGTTCCTTCTTGTGCATATTCTCCCTACGAGGGTCGTTCAGTTATTGTGTTTGTGTTCAGCATACGATGGCGAGCTCGCAGCGCGGGCCTGTCTGCCAAATCCTGTAGCGATAGCCAACATTAGTGACTAGGGCATGTAATAAGACTTTGTAGATTTTGCGACCGTGCCGTGAGTTGTCGAGGAGTGTTGAGAGTCGTGGTAGCCGTGTGCTCTTTTGTCCTTGCAGGAAGTGGCGCATAGGGCTTTCGTATTCATAACTTATAAGTCAAGAAAAGAGCTTACTATTGATCCTCAGATCGATAGTGGCACAAACACATGAATGCTAAATGTAGGTCGTCCAGCCTAGGCTGGACAGGTCACTTCTCCTTTGGGATATCACGGGAGATGGTTGCACATCATCCAGGGCCAAATATATCTATCTATCTATACTCCGTGCATAGTTATTTAATTCTAAACCCAACTGCAACTTGGACAATTCCAAATCCTGACGGACTTTATATAAAACTATAAAATCACAGGAATTGAGTTTAGGGTCCACTTGGGCAAAGGAATTGATGAAGACGATCCCTCACGCCCTACAGGGTATACCGACGACTTCTTTCTTCCTCTCGGGAATCAATTCCCATTTTCTTTCTTGTTCAGGGTTTCTTTGTTGGTTCCCATACTCACTCATCGACCAGGAGGGTTCCATGACCGACTCAAGGGGAAGATCTGACCGTTGTTTCGACTTCTCTCTGTCTGTCTCTCTCTCTCCACTCTCGGAAGGGAACTCCGCCGCTCGTGTTGGATCCAATCTTTCCCTTAATTGGTAACCGATTTCCCTCTCGCCCTCTCGGGCCGTACGGGAGAGAGAGGAAGGGAGAAAAATTAAAAATAAAAAGGAGGGGTCCAAGCTCACCTTTCGTGTTTCACTTATAAAACGATTTCGATCAAGCTGGGAGAGGGATGGACTTTTCCTGATAGGGGCAGTGCGCTGACCATTCAGTCTCAAGCAATTTTCCCCCCTGGCCCATCGTGCTTGACCTCCCCCAATCCATTTCATCCACGTCCACGGTCCCCCCCCAAAACTCATGGTCCATTCTCACTCACTTTGAAACGGCGTGTCCCCATGACGATCCTTAAGTGAGATCTCCGAGTGCCATAATTAGATTTGCGCGCACCATGGACGCCAAGAACTCTACTCACCATTCAACGGCTCCCTCCGATCGCCAGCAGGTATTGCCGCTCCTAAACTCCACTCCGGTCTCGTCGGCAACCTGGGCGTCTTCGATACAGAATTCAGACTCTAGACACAGCCTGGCCTTGGCCCCGGCGTCTGACACGTCGTTGGGGTCGCCAGCAGTCCAGGACAGTTCTCATGCGCTCTCCTTCGTCGATGAATCCACCCGTCATAACGTAACTCAGTCTTCCGAGCGCAATAATCAAGATGTAGGCAAAAATGCTGTAACGAAGTCGCGCAAACCGCGCAAGCCTAGTAATGCGTCGGGTGGCCGGTCAACCCTGTTTTGGGTCCATAGCGACCCCCAGTCGGCAGCACAGGGAACGAGAGAGGAAACCCTCAAGCGTATCCGTTCCCATGTCATGTCGGAGCATAATCGCAAGAAGAGACTGGAAAACACTAAACGGTACAAAAGCAAGACATGGAAGCACCTGGCTTTTCAGCCGCCGGAAACCGCCGCTTCTAGTTCAGCGGCCTCTACTCCTTTAGCCTCTGCGCCGGGCGACTCTCAAGAAGTACCGCTCAAGGTATCGCAGTCGGAGCAACAAGGAGCAAGTCTAGAAAATGCACTTGCCGGCGACGCGCCAGGCTTTGTGGCTGCCTTGACCGAAAACTACCATGACGTTGATGCCTCTTCGCATAGTCAGTCTCTCGCCGTGGTTCAGGATCATTCGCCACTGGCCTATTTGGGTCCAGGAGGCAATGACCCCTTCAACGTGTTTCATACGCGGCTTACTGATCGTATGGCTCGGCATCTTCAATACTGTGAGTCAATTCTCTGGGCCCATGTAGAGGATACGAAGCTCACATTTGATAGTCTTGGGTACCCTAACTCATATTGCCTACCCGCTCCAACGCCGGTATGGAGATAAACTACAGGCGCATTGGACGGCACTGGTCCATTGCGATCCTGCCTCACTCCACGCATGCATATGCGTTGCCGCCTCCAACAGAGCCCTGACAGTCGGTGAATTCCCGGTGAAGGAGGGTCAACGGCCCAGTGCCCTTCTTCTCGACACCTTTCATCACAGGGGTGAGACAATTCGACTGGTCAACGAGGGGTTATCAGACCCTGTCAAAGCCTCGAGCGATTCGTTAATCGCCGCTGTTTCAACGCTGTTGACGATCGAGGTATGAGATCCTGCCAAGCTATGCCTGCTCGCTACTGACAAGATAGATTGCTTCTGGGAACCCCGATTATCTCAAAATCCACCTGGCCGGATTAAGGCAGATGGTTGCCCTGCGAAATAGCCTTGCAGACGTACCGCCTGATATCCGGTTCCAGATCTCTTGGTTAGTTGGACAATGAATGAACGTTTCGCCCATCGCTAATTTTAGCAGGACCGACATCCGAGTGGCGTGCATGGCCTTCACAAAGCCCATCTTCCCTTTCCTCCGTTACGCCCGCCCTGATTTCACCGTATCTCCTCACAATGAAGATCTTGCCAAGACCGCCTCTGCATTAAATTCACTAATTGAAATACCTAGCATATTAGGTGATGGCATGTCTAAGATCATCTACGACCTGGTCGAGCTTGTTTGGTTTGCTGAATGGATGAAGAGCGGCCAGAACTACCAAGAAATTGACGACGAGACCGAAGGTTATTTCAACACCGAGGTCATATATGTCGAATACGCCCTTCATATGGATCGGTATCTCGAGTCCGGCGAGCCCAAAGGGGATGCGAATATTGAAGGCTGCATCCGGCTAGCATGTCTTTTATTCCACAATGGCACGATCTGGGAATTCTACCCCCAGCTCGGCCCTGTGTTCCCAAAACCAATCAGCGCCCTTCGCCTGGCACTAGCTACCACGATCCCAGCCGGGTTCTTCCAAATGCTCCCGGAGGTGTTGATCTGGGTGCTTTTCATCGGGACATGGAGTTCGCAGCTATTACCGGAGAGAACATTCTTCGTGACTGAGTTAGCGGCTGCAGTAAGAAGACAAGGAATCCAGTCCTGGCAGGAACTGCGATCCCTTCTGCTGAACTTTTTCTATGTGGACCGCATTCACCAAGCTGCATTGCGCGGCCTATGGGATGAGATCCAGCTGATACGTATCCCGTGAGCATTGTCTATACCCAATGGGCCGTTATATAATCGTGTATAGTAATGAAAATATCCCTGTACATACCATGAGATGAGACAGACCACTCCAACCTTACATGTCTCTACCACATCACTTGTCAGGTTCTGATACGCCGTAGCAAATGCTACAAGTCTCTGGGCGAAGAACCAGCAAGCCAGCTGACAAAAACCGGCGGCGCCCTAACACTACCCCAACCTATCAACCACAGCTAGTGTTACTCAACTGGGCAATACTATGCAGGCTCCAGGGCTCCAGTTCAACTATTTGTCATACCTAGCAGAGTGGACCCTAACACCTCCCTATCTACCAGTATCTACGGAGAATCAACTACTGCTAACCCCCGTTCGTTGCACGGACAGGTGCCAGACATCTATCTTTTGCAAGCAACGAGGTTTTTACAATAGTCATCACTCCAATTACCCCAACATCAACCAACCTAGTTCTCCATCTAACACTCACATACCCATTTAAACCAACCCCAGTGAATCGAACGTAAATTAGTAACCAAACTCTCGCGTCACAAAAAACCACCCAAAGAAATAACAACCATACCATAATCTCACCCATTCCACCCTTGCATCTTTAGCACCGATAAGGCCATGCCGGTTTCTGTCAGTAGCACGAATGGTATGCGCTATTTTCGAGACCAGGGTTATGGCGTGATTCCCCGATTCCGACGAGGGAGTTCCCGAGCGATGCTTTTGGATGTCTTTTACGTCAGAGGTAGTTTATCTCGCTGGATATACAGCTAGATCTACGGAGTACCACGGAAGCATAACATCGTTTTCCAAGCTACATAGAACAATCAATGAACCTCTTTACGAGAAATATAAAATCAGACAACCCACTACTAGTAGTACATTGAACCAAGATTCCAAGCCCTCAAAAAAAAAGAAAAAAACCAACACAACTACAAAAGAAAAGATTCAAGAAACAAGCTTATGCATGCTAAGGTGACGCCAAGCCCGAGTTACACCCGTCGGCAGCAAAAATTCTGCAGCAAAGGCCGAACTTCACCGTCCGAACGATTCCCGGCCTGCACGGCAGACCGAGAAAACCCCGATCTATAAGACTTAATAGTTTGGCGGCCCCTTTTTTCGTCTAGTATCTCTTCTTTTCTGTTGTGCAGATGGCCATGCATACTCTTGCTCAGAGAAAATAGAAGCGCCTGTTTACATTGCTCAATTTGTGGATTGCTTGTTTTGTGCTAATTGATCGATTTCAGGGTTTTGTGCTTTGGTCGCTAACAGCTGCTTGTATACAGCTCTTTTGTGGTGTTTTTATTTTTACCTTTTTTTTCATTTTTGTTGGACGAATGGTTGATGCTGACCCTACAGGAGCTACACTGATATACTGTATTCGTCAGCCTCTATGTTGAGGGTATGTGGTATAGTTATCGATCAAGGATGACTGGCACGTGTGGGAGCTAACGTCTGTGCTGCGCGACAGGTCCGCAACATGTCTCGTGTCGAACACACATGACTGGACTATGAGATCGCACACCTTACACTACAACACGATATAGCAGCGGAATCATTATCATTGAATACATTAACTAATAAAACTAGATACAGACACGTCCCCATCCATCGTCCATCCACATGAACAACAGATCACCATCATTACAAAACTATAAAAGTTGCTGGCAAAACGGCAAAGCAATTCAAGTCATCGCAAAAGACCATCTATACCTGCTGCAGATTCGGATATAGCATTGGGTGGTCAAGTTCATCCGCAATGCAACATGCAGAACGCTGACCCGACATTACATTCTCGCAGCAATGATCTTACAAGAATGGGTATCTGGAAAAAAGGAAACGCAGGGACAAGATCCCGATCCAATCGAGTTTTGATCATCGACCTTCGCACCTCGCAACAATCTACGCGGTCTCGCGCTCGGTCTTGCGACTGCGAGCAGTGGGAGACCAGGGGAAATGCGCGACGGGGAGGATGAAGAAGCTGTTACTGTTGTCCGCAATACCGGCGAGGGCGTTGTACCAAGCGGCAAATGCTGCCAGGAGACCGAAGAAGCCACCGGCCTTGATGACCGGGGGGTTGGGCTTGCCCTCGGCGTTGCGGTGAAGGTAACCAATACCGAGGAGCAAGAAGGTCAGGTCCAGGAAGAAGAACAGCAGGAAGAAGGCTACGGTAGACCTCAGGGTGCAGAACAGCAGGATAGTGGTGAAGATGAACCATCCCTGGTCACAGTCAGCACGCGACTCATTCAATCACCAGCACTGCAAACTTACAAAGAGGAACAATCCGAAGGAGTTATCGAACTCTGGGGTACCAGCGCCTCCGAGAGCATCCGCAATCTCAAACCCACCCGGGGTCAGGACGATGGCGAAAGCAAGCCAGAAACCACCATACGAAGACAGCGCGGTGGCACCAAAGGTGTTTCCAACGGCCATTTCCCTGACGAAGGTCAGTGTGACATGACTGGACATTCCAGGGAAGGATCGACTTACCACATGCCAGCAAGCAATTGAACCAGACCACCATAGCCGAAAGCCAGGGCGACCACAATGTTGGGCTCAGAGATGTCGCGCGTACCCATGTTAATCAAGCTCAGCACGAACGTGGTGAGAGCGAAAGCAGACAGGCCCAGAGGAGCTGGATTACCGAACTTGCGGTGCTCGACCGACTTGTACAGACCAGGTTGGAACTCACCACCGAAGGGACGGAGTTGAGCCTCAGCGGTGTTGACGTGAGCGAGAGGACCATATCCGAAGCGCGCAGCAGCCCTAGCTGTGTCCTCAGCGGACATGTTGTGGTGGGTGTCGTGAGCTCCGTTAATGCCCTCGGAGTTGCTTCCGAAGTCCTTTTCGAGCGCCTGGGGATGTTCTGCGGCGGCCATGATGCTCACAGATGGAAGGATCTATTCACAACAGGTCCAAGTGATGTCTGATGCGACAAGAGAATTAATAAGTGAGGTCCAAGAGGAAAAGTGAATCCAGCTAGCTGGATGTGGAGAGGAATATATATGGAACCACGCAAGGGATCTCAAGGGAGAACAGAAGACACGATGCGCACAGCACTGCTGGCTAGAACAAAACAATGGCTTGACGATTTACGACCGTGCAAGATGGAGAAAGGAGGAAATAAATAGAACGGCAGGAGGAGGGGAAAGCGTAAGTCAAATAAGAAACGAAGAAGGGACGAGGGCCGCCTGGACCGATGGAACGAAACGAACAGACACTGAATCGGACGAGCGAAAGTTGCAGGGGTGTAAGGGCAGCAACTTACCGAATACGGGAGGAAGGCCCGTTTAGTTGGGTTTAGTTCTGATTTAGGGTTTCTTTTCTTTTTTTTATTTTTCTGTTTAGTATTCTTCTCTTGCGCTGGGCTATTTATTTTTTTTTTCTCTCTCCAAGTTTCCCTCGGATGGGTTGAGGGTCACGGCGAGTGGAGCAACGGAGCTGGGAATTTAGTTCGTGTCAAAGTCGAGGACGGACGATTTGCGCGAATCCACCGAACGGATGATACACTAAGCTCGAGAAAGAAGGGATATGTCTGGTCTTAAATGGAAAAGGTCGACGATACGGCAAAGTGCATCGGCTGTGGAGGGACCAATTGTTCCCAGCATTCTTTCTCGAGTGAATGCCGAAAAAGCTAAAGCGGGGAGAAACAACCAACCTTACAGTATCAATCTAGAAATGAAGAACTTGGGGGAGGAAAAAAAAAAAAAAACATGGGGCGGTATGGTTGGTCCAAGGATGAAAGGAACTTTCTCGCATCCAGCAATTCTCATTGCATGGCCCGACATCCCAAGACCCCGGGGTACGGGAGTGGAGACTCTTAGCACCGAGTACTTTTGGTTGGTGTTTTATTTTTCGTCTTCTGGACCTCTCGGCGAGCTTTCAATTATGGAATGTTTGTCTGGGGAAAAGGCACCAATCAAAGGATCCTGAGAGCCGAGACAGATGTCGGTTCTTATTGGATCATGTAAGGATCAATAACCTAGTAAGTCGGATGTAGTCGATGGAGAGAATGGTCCAGTCTCCTGAAGATTTTTTTGCTCTATTTTTGACATCGCATCTCAGAAGGTTACACCATATCACCTCAATCGCTAAGGTACAGGACCAGACTGAGGTGCTGAATGGTCCGAAGGATCGAGTTCATGGTGAAGATACTAGTATGGAGCCACCACTACACAGTACGAAGGTGAGGTAGTATTGACCCTTACTGTAATTAACATAGTTCCCTCAGGTCCATGAATGTGTTACATAAGGCAGAAGGGCCCAGGTTCCAACCTGACTGGTATTGCTCATACACAGTACACGGGTCCGCCCGTGGCACTCCAGCTCCCCATCGTCCGTTTTCATGAACGCAAACTCGTTCATGATGACTGTCGAGTATGGTTCTGCTCAAGATGTAGCATCAAGATTCAAACAGAGATTCAACATGGAATGGTGATCCTACCACAGATTGAAACAATCTACGCAAGGAGTCGTTACCATTGACCTGTGTCTTAACTCTTCCAGGCTAGTAATTTTCTCATGTGGACTAGAGACCATCAGCAGTGGACCCCTTCATGCCAGACATGCTCCAACTCTCGTGCACATCGTCTGCGGGCCATCAATCTGGCAAATGCGACTCTCTGTAGACGGAAAGCTTGACATGAGGCGTCGTTGGTGTCACCACTTGAACTATCATGGGCAAGCTGACGACTGTGATGGATTCATAGAACGAAGCCCGGGAGATACTTATACTATGTGTGTTGGTCCACAATCAAAATTCCTTATTTTCTTTTGACTTTTTTGGCGGCTTCTTTTATTTTATTTTTCGAACGCGCCAGATGTTATGGTTCTGGCGTGTCATTTTTCTCTACGATGACTCGCTCCCTCTTCCGTTGATCGGCCGGGATATTTACTACTGGCAGGATGCATGAGGTGATGAATAGAAAAAAAAAGAAACCAAACCTTCTAGTTCTCCCCCAACAACACTGATCAGCACCAAGCCAAACTCAACCGAGAAAAGCTCCAGGATGTCATCCATTGTGTTTTTAGAATACCCGTAATCGGTGGCGGATTACGCACCAATGATTCACCCGAGTGATCTTGACCCACGGACTTGACCGGCGAGGAAAAACAACTTAGTGGGTTCAACTGGGTTAGTCTTGGAAGTTTGAGCCTGCGACCAATGCGCGCTAAAGTAACTTAGGCTGGGAGGCTGTTTCGTTCACGACGCCGTCACGGGAAATGATCGCACTTAGCCCACTTGGCGTTGATTTCACTTCTGACCGTTTTTGCCGCGGAAGCTGACTGTTTACACTCCGGAGCTCCGCCATGCTCCCTTTGCCTCCATTCCAGCGTTCACAGCCTCGTTGTTGGCGTATGAACAAGCTCAGATGCCAGGGCGGGACCCATCGCCTCCGGGTTATCATCATTAAATTCGCCCCTGAACAATGATATTGACCGGGGCAAGGAGCATCTATCATGGATGGCGGCTGCCCGGCCAAAAGAAGGAGTTGCTTATCAGCACTACTTCAGGTTGCTCAATGGGAGTCGGGATTCGGACCAGGCACTTCGTTAGGGTAACACCAGCAGATCGTCTGCGAGCGAAACGCGGCCCGGTAATCCAGCGACCTCTGGCCACGTACTGTACTGTGTATAGCAAAAAGGTTGTTTATCCTCAGGAACAAAGGGTTAAGTTTGGATCTGCAGGTCCTATGATGTTTGTTCCGAGGCCAATTTCTGACACTGACAGCCTATGCACCATCGATTTGGGGTCATCGATTTCCTCCACCAATTGAAATTTTGAGAAGCAACGAGGAAGAGGTCCAACTCTCAGGTTGATTCTGGTCGGTTATATCCGCAGAGCTGCGATCAACCGGTTTGTTGGAAATAGCGCCCATACCCCAAGGAGTTCTCCGTAATCCGGTCAATAATTGATACTTGGCAAAAAGAATTACAAACCACCACTCATGAAAAAAAATTTTTCTCGTCGTACCAGGCCAGATACATCCAAGTGGCCATGGCCAGGCCGGGTCTTTCCTTGGCAGCCGTAAATTGTGGTGAATTTCGGCTGAGCCCCTGCTGCAAGCCATACTAAATTATTGGGGGCGACGTACTAATTAAGCTGCATCCATAGTTGTTCCCAGGCGAATCCCATTGGCCGAGGGGGGTCCAACATCCGGAGTATGCGAGGTTTTGATGAGTAAACTAATTAATACTGTGTACTCACATGGGAAACCAATCGGTGAGGCCCTCTGCCCTAATATTATGGTTATATTAATTAATGTTATGCAATCTATATTAGCAATTATCTTACAGCGTATGTCCATGCATTAACGGACTGAAATCCATTACCCCTCCATGATCCAGGCTCTTCGTTTCCCGTGTCTGTCAGGATGAATGCATGGCAATTTACCGACAGCCCGTGAATGGTGCATATGATACCTAAACATAGTACATCAGCCTATAAAGCCGTCAATTATCAAGGCAGGTGTACAAGGTTCTTCCCCGCAAAGTCTATGGATGTACCGCCCTTGGCGCAAATCCGTTACAAAGAATACCTGCCCATGGCCCTAATCCAATATCCTACGGGTCTGGAGGAGAGTATGGAGAGATTGTGGAGGTGATCCATCCAGACCTGTTACCAAAGCGACCCTGCATACGAGATTGCCCTAGACTAGTCCCTAAACATGATGTTATTGTTCCTCGTCGAATTAGGCACACCAAGACCATAACCTAGGTTATCCCTGTAGTCCTCCATTGCTCCGGGAGCCTTTGATCCATGGTTGAGTGCACGATCGAACCCCACAAGAAATGTGTACTCCACGTGGAGAGCGTCGAATCCTTGAAGGCATCGGTATATACTCGGTATCCGTACTTTGGTATTCTCTATTCCGAATTCGATGCCGTGCCAGGTAAATAGAGGGCATACTGTATACTCCTGTCCATTATATTATGCATTTGGAGGAACTAAGGAAGCTCTAGACATGTAACTTGTGCTACATGGCTGAAACATCAAGCGGAAAGGTCGTCGTCCAACCCAATAGACAATGTTTGGGTCATTGGTGCCCAAGCGCTCAATAGCCCGAGAGCTTTGATGACAACGTCGTCATGCATTTCTTTTGGTCTTGACCAATGGTCACGGGATGGGCGCGATCGACAGCCGGCCGTATACCAACGGTATACTTCCCAAGGTACTTACTTACAACCAAGACAAAGACCGAAGTAGAATACAGAGTTACAAACTACCAAAATAAGAAAGAGTATTATCAGAATCGTAATCCTTGGATTCACCACGTGGTGGCGGCCAGGCACCCGGTACCGAGTTCTCTCTCTGCAGCCGAGTCCGGGGCAAGGTCATCAGGCCACAATGGTCTCTCTATGATTCGACGAGAAACGCTTGGGGATGCTGGTCTGGGGCCATCATGTTCGGACTCTGGGCCCTCCCAAGGTATCCAATACCATCCATTCATATCCCAGAACCGCCCCCGTCCCACGAAACACCAAAGGAATCCTTTCGGTTCGGCGGAGCGGAAAAAACCATCCTCAGGAGCCGAAAAATTGAGTAGGAAAGGAAATACTACCGGGGGCGAAGAGTCCAGCCAAGAATTCCAAGAAATTCCCAAGAAATTCAAGACCCCCACTCCGTAAGTCAGGCTTCTTCTGTCTGGTTCTTTGAATGGACCCCGCGTGGGTGATGGTTGGGGTATGCCAAGTTGCGTGAGATCATTGTTCTTGGTGGCGATGTGGGATTTGTTGATAGACGAGACTAACGACTGACTTAACCCATAGGAATTAAGGTAATTCAACCTTAAAGGCCGGGGAATGGTGTCATGATCATCCATAGGAAACTTTGATGAGGTTCAACTTGGTATCACGCCGATATAACTTCAATATTTCGACTACACTATTCCGTCCTGAATATCTCCCTAGTGGGATCACATGGATGCGGTATGCCATCGGGGTTGGAGTCCATGTCAATTCTCTTTCTCGAGTCAACCAACAATTGATGTCTGACCGCTCTTTTCGCCAGAGATCTGCTTTTTCCCCACCACGCTAGAATCAACTAGACTCCCACCACCAAGCGCGATAAGAAACACAATGAACAACCGGAATAGTCACAAACCTTGAATCTCAACTGAAGAAATCTTCCTGAGATAGACGATCAGGTGGGGGTTACGCAATGTTTCTGGTGGACAGAATAGCATGATGCATCGCCATGGATACGCAGGACAAAGGCGAGGTGTTTCCCGATCTGCATGCATACTTAGTCCCCAGGACTACTGGATAGATGCAGGACCCCATATCAGCTCGTCTTTTAGTCGATATGCAACTATCTACTGCGCAATGTCGCCTTCAGCCCACTCTGCTGATTCCTCGGGGGATGCAAACCTTTCCCGGGTGGACCGTGGGAGCGGCTTTCGCCATCACTGGCTCTTGTCGCCATCCGCCGGGTTCCGCTTTCCCACTCTATCTTCTGTCCGGTGACCAGAAGGAACCAGTTGAACCAGAGGGGACATACCCATAACTACGAATGGGTGATTTGAACCATACTTCCAAGTTCTGACTTGCAGAAGCTTAGCCCAATACTGTTTGCTCACCGACACCGTTCTCACACCATCGTAGCTTCGATAATGCTCTGTTTGAGTTCGACGATTCGATTATCGAGCACATCCTCTCAGTGCTAGCCTGCTTCCTTCGGGAACTAGTGAGTATAAGTAATTCAAGTCGGTGAGATCTCCGGTTTACAATAGAGCTCGGACTATGGAGTACGCCGTACAGCAGTGGGTACTTTCTTGACCCTTGATACCGCATTCTGCAATCAGTGGCAGGTATCATCTGACTAAAACACCAAGCTTTTGAGTATCTATAAGCCATGGAGTGATTATCATTCCAGATCACACTCATAGTTTAGTTACTCCCTCACTGAGCTATAAGAGCCTTCGAAAAATCTGGAGCAGAACCTTCTACTCGGGTTCTTCTCGGCAACTCTGTAATTTCTGCTACAGTGCCCAGAGCATAGCAGAACACATGTATCGATGATTCAATTGCATTGTAGACCCTTATTTTGGTATATGGAAGGTAAGATCAGAAGACGGGCCTCTTTATAACCTTGTACGGTTCTCTGACCATATATAATGACGACATCTACTGCAGTTCCTGCTGAGAGCAAAGGCCAATCCGGATTCAAGATGAACAAAATGGTTTATATGCAATGATAGATTATGTATGTACAATCCCATCTATAGTCCATGCCTTCTAACCTAGTCAAACGCCTGATAATGCACAGCAATGCAATGCAAGTAAACATCAAAAAAAAGTTTGAAAAAAAAGAAAAGAAAACAAAGAAAACGAGATCAAGCAGCAACCTGCACAGACTTGAACTCCTCGCTAAACTCATAATCAGTGTATCCCTTCGGATCCTTAACCAGATAGAACTTCTCCCTCTCATAATCCCTCAAAGGAATGCCCGCCTTGACCTTGAAAGGCAAATCCGGGTTCGAGGTAAAGGGCCGTCCCATAGCAACAAGGGTATCATAGTCCTTGTAGAGCGAGTCAACAGCCTCCTTGGCCGACTCAGCCTTATAGCCGCCGGCCACCATGATAGGGCCCGCGTTCTCGTAAGCACGGAAGAAGAAATCCAACGAGTCAGCGGTGGGCTCCTCGACCTCCGTGTTACCCGCAATGCGCGGCTCGACCAGATGCACATACGCCAGCTTGAACTCCTTCGTCTTGCGCGCCAGATACTCGAACTGCGGGACGGGGTCCGCCATGCGCATCCCCTGGAAGGTACTGAAGGGACTGAAGCGGATGCCCGTCCTCTCGGCGCCAATGGCCTCCGTCACAGCCCGGGTGACCTCCAGCGCGAAACGCGCGCGGTTCTCAACGCTGCCGCCCCAGCCATCCGTGCGCTGGTTGGCCGTATCCTGTGTGAACTGGTCAATCAGGTACCCGTTCGCGCCGTGGATCTCGACCCCGTCGAACCCAGCCGCAATGGCGTTCTGCGCCGCCTGCGCGTAGTCGCGGATGTAGTCGCGGATCTCGTCCTCGGTCAAGGCCCGGGGCGCAGGGCCCTCGGGGGTCGCGGGGACGGCGCTGCTGGAGACGAGGTCGTAGCCGTCCTTCGCCAGGTTGGTCGGGTTGGCGACCCGGCCCAGCGCCCAGAGCTGCATGAAGATGTAGGAGCCCTTGGCGTGCACAGCGTCGGTGACGGTGCGCCAGGCGGCGATCTGCGCCTCGCTCCAGATGCCGGGGACGTTGGCGAAGCCGCCGGCGCGCGGGGAGATGAGGGTGGCCTCGGTGATGAGGAGGGTTCCGGGGACGGATCCGCGCTGTTCGTAATGCTCCTTCACGATGGGAAGGGGCACATGGTCGTCATCGTTTCGGAAGCGGGTTAACGGGGCCATGGTAATGCGGTGGGCGAGCTGCATGTGCCCGACTTGGAGGGGAGTGAAGAGTTTCGAAGAAGAAGAAGCCATTGTGACTTTATTTATTATGTTTCTTGTTTTTTTTTTCCCTTGCGATGAATCAATCACCTTGTCTCTTTGGACTTGTTCTTCAATTGGATTTTTGTCTGGAGATTCATCAAGCAAAAAAGCGTCCTCCTCCTTTTTATGCTATACTTCGGAAAGTTATTTTTTTTTGTTTTTCGCCATTGATTTCCAATCAGTGGCTCACATAAGCCGTCGGGAGTTCAAGGTTAAACTTCTCGGCACTTCAAGTTCACTTGTCCCGCCCGCTCATTTGCCAATTGGTCCTTTTTTTTCCTTTTTCGCCTCCACCCATGTATATCCGATGGATGGTTTTTCTTCCGAATCATTACTAATGTTATTCATTATCAATCACAACTAGTATTTTCATACTACATACATACTAGATGGCGCGATGTATGGGGTAGAATATGCCAGATGACGCCAGGGACCAAATTACGAGTATTCAGGGACTAGTCGATAGAATTGTGTATGACGTACTTTCCTACAGGTTAGTCATCTCTGTCCGATAACTATGTATCTCAAGTTCTCAACCACGGCCGTCATGTCTATCTACCCTGGGGATAGGACTCTTCGGTGATATGTGAATTCTACCACGACCTGTCCATGTTATAATACTAAACAGGGAAAATGATATTGACATCCCATTGGACACTTGGACAAAGGCAAAGCATCAGACAGGGTATATGTACGCCGTCGCATTATATTTCCATCCACAAGGCGGTCCCTATACTAAGAAGCGTCCGCCCGTAATCCACCGGAACACCTTGAATGCTATCTGGGTCGGCGTTCTTCGCCACCGGTAGAAGAAGAGCAAAGAGTAATAAAACAAAGTATCCAAAAACAAACAAAAAAAAAATTGAATAAAGCAAAGCCACTGAACCTATGGTATACTGCCATCGCCATCATACATATTCATCAGACAAATACGAAACTATTGCCATGCTGCAGGGTATTTGAGAACGGAAATCGAAGATGAAAAAAAAAAAAAAAAAAAATCAATAAATCAGAAATCAACTCTCAAGGGTTCGTGCGGCAGCCTCAAGCTGCGCATTGAACGCTTTGATCTGGTTCAAGAGACCCCCTTGCGCTCCAGGGCGCGGGAGCTCACGTTGTCCGCAACACTACGGAGCATGAACTCTAGTCCAACGGTCAAAGAGGGTTCGGACGAACCTGGCTCGGCCGAGTCGCCTGCAGGCCGGTTCTGGCTTCGTTCGAGGGCTAGGTCTAGGCTGTGCAGCGAATTGTTGATGTTGGTGCGCGCCTAGTATGGTGTTAGCTACAACGTCAAGCGACAACAGTATTGTTGCGCGGGCCGACTTACCAGGCTTGCATTTTCCTCCTCCGTGTGCTTCCTGCGTACTGCATCCATCTGCAATGCCACGACCTCCCTTTCTTTTCGTAGTTGATACAGTCGGCTGCGCATATCCATCATGTCCCGCTTGGCCTTCTTCAGTTTGACCCCCAATACGAAGTTACTGTCGAGCATTTCGCTCAGTTCAAAGAGGCGTCCTTCGAGCTCGGTGCCGAATGCTTCCACGGCTTTTTTCTTGGTGGTCCACTCTGAGCGTCGTGCTGCATTCCCCTCGTTGGAGATTCCGTTCGTGAGTGTGGTAAGCGTCTTCTCGAGTGTTTCTCGGCAGATTTGACTAAGAACATCGGCGACATTCACGCCTCCCCTACTAGGGAGTTTAGTCTTCTGTCTCGTCGAGAGCTCATCGGCAGATTCCTCCTCCTCGTCGGATTCCTCGGAAGGTTGAACATCGCCTCCAAGAGAAGCGACATTAGCGAGACGATGGACAGTTACAGGAACTGTCTCTCCACGAGGCTGTCTGGGCTTCCTTCTAGTCGTGCGAGAAGCCGCCTCCCCACTTTCATTCTGAGCCTCAGGGTCTTCCTCACGCTGGGTGACTTCAGGACCCTTATTGGATAGTGAAGGTCGGCCGCGACCACGTTTGGGAGCTGGCGCTGGCTCTGGCTCCTCGGGAGCTTCGGTTTGGCCCTCAGGCTCTGGCTCCGGTTCTCGCTCCTCTTTTGATCGTCTTCCTCGCTTCCTCTTTTCACCAGCTGATTTTGCCTCCTTTGAAGATCCAGGGTCAAGCTCAGCTTGGGTCTCCGGCTCCGGTTCCTGTTCAGGTTCTTGATATGACCTTCCTCTCCGTTTCCTCTTTTCGGTAGCTGGTCCAGGCTCCTCAGGAGCTTCAGGTTGGCGCTCAGGTTCTGGCTCCAGCTCTTGCTCCCCTCTGGCCCTTCTTCCCCGCTTTCTCTTCTCGGGAGCTGATTCAGATTCTCTTGAAACCTCGGGCTCGGGCTCCACCTCCGGTTCTACCTCCTGCTCCTGCTCCTGCTCCTGGTCTGGCCTCTTTCTGCGTTTCCTCATTTCGACAGCTGGTTTGGGTTCTTTTGGAACCTCGGACTCGTTCTGAGGTTCACTCTGGGGCTGCAGCTCAGGCTCCGGCTCTGACTCCTCTTTTGACCTCCTTCCTCGTTTCCTCTTTTCGCCAGCTGGTTTGGGCTCCTTTGAACCTTCTGTTTCAACCTCCGGCTCAGGCTCGGATTCCAGCCTTTTTCTCTGTTTTCTCTTCTCACCAGCTGGTCCTGGTGCCTCTACACTCTCCAGCGACTGGAGAGCTTTCTTACCGGGACGTCCAACTTGCCTTTGTGTGTGATTCGTCTCCTTTGACTTTTGGCGCAATTGGCGACTTCTTTCAGATGAAGCCATATCATCCTCCTCCGCCACAGTACCCTCATCCATAGGCTGGCCATTTTGCGTTTCACTGGCAGCAGAATCTTCCGTCGGCTCTTTTGCTTTTCTACCCCGAGGCCTTTTCGTTGTCTGTTGTTGGGTCGGTATGCTCTCGCCCGGCATGATTTCTGTTGAGGCGGCCTCATTCTGCGCGCTCCCTTCATTTGTTGCTGGGGATGATTGTGCTGATGTTCGCGGTCGGCCTCTGGACCGTCTCCCAGGCTGTGAATTAGGAGAGTCCGCTTCCATGGATTTATCACGATTCGTCTCCAATGATAGCTCCTGTGGCGCTGGCTGCTGTGTGGTCTCAGTCTCAGTCTCCGGCCGCTCAATACTCTGGGACCGTCGCTGATCGGCACTGGGCCCTCGTCGTTTACGCTTGCCGTTCGTGGTGGCTCCAAGCGCCGGCGTTCCATCTGCCCCGGAAGACTCGTTTGGAGGCTCCGTGGACTTCTGGTTCATATTATTTTGGTCTGAACGTTCATCCTCCGGGATGGGCGCCTCAGCTGCCGGGGTGTCCGATACCATGGCGGTAGTCAAATCGAGCGCTTCTTGGGGTGCCTGCTCCGTTTGGGGTGTATCTGTAGTAGTTTGCATGCTTGGGGGTTCGTCGCGTGGTTCTGTCGGCTTGCTAGACACAGGCGCGCTTGTATGTACGCCATTTTGGAGAACTGGCGAGTCTCGTTTATCCTGTTGCGTGACTTCTGGCTCGACGGATACTCTCGGACTCTGGCTAGGGAGCTCTATGGTGGTGTTAGATAGTAGATAGAATCATGATAATATTCCATGCACATACCAATCTTTCTTCGCTTGCCGCTTCGTCCAAGGTCCAACGCATCATCTTCCGGTATGTCAAATGTTGATGGTCGCTCGGGGAGCTGATTACGCGCCCCGCCCGGAGTTCGGAGCTGTCCACTATCTTGTGATGATGGTGGAAGCTGCTTTTCTGGCGATAACAGAGGAGGTTGCGTATCTCCGAAGCTGAAGGTGGCTGTGGTGCGGCGAGCGGTTCGGTGGGAATGTCAACATCGACGGGTTGCGACGCGGCTTGAGGCGGCTCTTCGGGCGGGGGAGCGAGACCGAAAGCAAAGCCAAAATTCACTTCCTTGATCTTGCGTGTCCTAGTTCATGATTTACAATGTCAGCTCTTTGTGGACTTCTTCAATCGGTCGCGGGGTAAGGCCAGCGCGTACCCAGCGCCGCGCTGCCGCATTTGCAGCCGCTCCTCTCGATCTGCGGGATTCGTTAGTTTGAAGATAGATTCAGCGGCTTCATGAGTGCATACTGGAGGCCATGATCGAGAAGCGGCGCCTCGGCGAGCTCAACGCGCAAATCTACGCGCAGTTTGAGGGTAAAGGTTCAAGGAGGTGTTGCGCCGAAATCAATGATGGAGCGTGTAATCGATCATACTTTCGGGGATGCTGAGTTACCGAAAATAGTTTGGTCGTTCTGGTTCGGGAAAGGCGTGGCCTCGATGCTTGGCAGCAAGTATTCTTGCTCGCTGCGCTGGATATCGTTTTTGTATATAACGGAAATTATGTGGTGAGGTTTCTAGAACATATCGGTAGGTATAACTGGTAGAAAGAGATCCACGAAAAGGTGAAAAGCAGAAGAAAAATAGGTAGTAGAGGGATGTGGGAAGAGTAAAGGAGCCATATATATTTATTCAACCCATAAAGCCGCTCATAGTTCAAGACTGCTAGTCATGTGGGATCCAGTGACTAGGTGAGCTTGTGAAGAAAAGTAGAACTGAAACCGACAGAGCCGAACAAGCATGCCATGGACATGTATTTCTTGAACTGCCAGAACTTAGTACAGTGAGAGTGATTGATAAACCAGGTCAAGTCGATTTCTGGCTTTCTGAGGGTATTCCGTCAGCCCAAAACGGTTTGGCGGCTTTAGTCGCTCCGCCCGAGTTGATCACCAAAGGAAGTTCAATCTTCTCCGCATATACTTTTTGGAATTTGGCCCTGAAAGCCGAGAAATCTCAATTGACACCACCAGTGCTAAGCTGACCGAACCGTACTATCTCTTGCTCAAGTGTTTAGACCCTTGTCGCAGTCATGGGTTGGTTCTGGGGCAACTCGAATCAAGACGACCCTGTCAAGAAGCTTGACCCGGGTCTCCGAGAATATCTCGAACATGAAGCCCCAAAGAAATACGTCCCTGCGACCGCAGTGCCCCCGGATTCTTCCAAGACAGGAGATGCACAAGCTCAATCAGCGCAACCAGCCGAAAACACCGAGCCTTCGAAACCTGCGGTTCCTGCTGCCTCACTTTACCCCGACGGCCGTTACGCCCATCTCTGGAAGACTTACAAACCGCCAACCGAGGAAAACACTGAAGTGAAGGGCGCTTCCAGGGTGATTGAAAAGTACAAGTCACGAAATGATACCGTACACCGCGCAGCGATGGAGAACTGCGCACTGGAACATGAGGATTTGACGTTGTGTTTCCAAAACGGAAACTTGCAGAAACGACTCATGTCTCGTATGACTTTGTGCTCCGAGGAAAATGGGAAATTCTCTCGGTGCTTTACTACTCAAGCTGTAAGTGAAGACCTCGCGGAACTTATGCCTTCAGCCTTTCTGCCTTCGTCGCGGCTGCTGCTGGACAATTGCTAATGTGGGATTAGAAATTCCTCCAGGCATTGGGCTACTCCTCCTCGTTTGAATGGGACGACGAGCGAGAGGAAAAGATCCAGATGCACGCCGATAAGCTCTACCATGAGATGCTGGATTATGAGAAACAAGTTGAGGAGGCCCGAGCGGCTGGCCAGGAACCTCCGCCTCTCACATCCCTCTTCAACCCCCAGGGAAAAACCCAGCCGCAGAAGGCCGAAAATACCTCAGGCTCCCTGGAAATCCCCGGAGGCGAGGCCATTCCGCCCGGATTCAAGCCATCCAAGCCATTGGAACAACTCACACCACATGAACGCGAGCTGGAGATCCGCTCCCACTATGCACAACTGGAACAGCAGAAGAGGTACGCGCAAGAGGCATCTCCTTTCATAAAGACTCATGACGATGCGCGCCAGAAACGGCGAGAGAAAGCCGTTAGTTGGTTTGGAGAAACAATAGGCAAATGGGTTACATAGAATTCCCAATTGGCATTGGCGGTTTCATGGTGCCTTGGGAAGGTTTCATTCTTCTTGTATTATTATTATATATTATTATCTTTGTTACTCTTGTTGTTACCCAATACCTAGTCGGATTTGAACACGAGGGCGCATCTTTGAGGAGAATTGAATTGATATGATAGCGAGACATGCCAATATCACATGAATCTGATGACTATCTAGAGGTATATGACCAGGAATGATAGAATGTAGTGAAGGGTTAAACCAAATTTAGAAAAATAAAAATACAAAAATACAAAGATACAAATCGCAGGAAATGAAACCTATAGACAAGGAGGTCTTACCAGGTGCATTTGTACGCAAGAGGGGAGTATACCAGCCCTACCAATCAGTAGTATCAAAGGACTGAAGTTGAAAGAGCTGACGGTCACGCAGTCGCTCATTTGTCAGGCGCGTTCGAGACACGAGAAAGTCCGACACGGGAAATGACGAACTGCAATTCAAGTCGACATCACCACTTGCTGTCTCTTTCTTTTTTCCCTTGGTACATACCCGGATTCAACCTCTTAGGTAATTCCACCGTTTGAAAATAACTTCCACTTCCCTCCACCCCCCCAACTTTCCCCATCTGTGGCGCCAAAACGTCCTCCGTTGCCCTCGTCACTCTGTTCCACGGCTCCTAATTAACCTCCGCACAGGTTCTCCTACTCCTCTACTCTACCCACTGACTTGACCTGCAACGACTCCTCCCCTCTCTTTTAACACAACGTCTTTCTTTTCCCGCGAAACCCTGTTTCCAATCAGATACACTCTGGTCACCGTCCACCAGTCTTTGGGGAGCCCATTGGAGCTCCCGTGCTCGCCATGAAGGCTACCCCGTTGCTCATCGCATGGCACAACGATAATGCCCCAATCTACTCGGTTCATTTCGACCCCAATGGGAAAGGGCGCCTGGCGACGGCCGGAAAGTATGCTTCTATGTTTTTATACTTGATTTGAAGAGCTGGGTTACTAATACGTTCGCTCTATTCTATAGTGACAACAATGTCCGCGTACGGTCCCCTCACCACCTTATCTTTCCCCTCGTGACCTCCCCTTCTTGTGATCATACCCACCATTTCTGACAGAAACCACCATAGCTATGGAGAGTGGAATCAACAGGCGAAGAACGAAAGGTGTCCTACCTGAGTACACTGGTGAAACATACACAAGCCGTCAATGTCGTTCGGTTCAGTCCAAAAGGTGCGGGTTGCAATCTTTCACGCGGGGACCGTTTTCCCGTGGTAGCTAACCTCTTACATTTAGGCGAGATGCTGGCATCTGCTGGAGACGACGGTAACGTGCTCCTTTGGGTACCGTCGGAGCTGCAGACCCAGGCTCCACTGGGAGAGGATCGGTCGGATGATAAAGAGACATGGAGGGTGAAGCATATGTGTCGCTCGTCCGGAGCTGAAATTTATGACCTGGCGTGGTCCCCGGACGGCGTGTTCATCATCACAGGGAGTATGGACAATATTGCGCGGATATATAACGCCCAAACAGGTACGTTGCTTCCCAACCTGGACTTCGTCTGCGTGCTCCTCCTTTCCGTCAATGGGTTCCTGATGCTTGAAACTCGCAGGACAAATGGTGCGCCAGATCGCGGAACATTCGCATTATGTTCAAGGAGTGGCTTGGGATCCCCTCAACGAATTTGTCGCTACACAGTCATCGGACAGATCTGTACACATCTATAGCCTGAAGACAAAAGATGGCCAGTTCACACTTACCTCTCATGGCAAGTTTTTGAAGATGGACTTGCCAGCCAAGCGTATCTCGGCCAGTCCGGCTCCCCAGGACACCTCCGTGCGGTCGCAACCGGCTACTGCCAGTGCAGCTGCAATCACTTCTCCAGCGCCGTCGACTCCGGGCACGCCAATGGCTAACTTGCCAATGGACCCTCCGCCCGTTTCCCATAGTCGCAGGTCGTCATTTGGTTCCTCCCCATCGATCCGCCGCTCTGCGTCCCCCGCGCCATCTCTACCGTTGCCAGCGGTGAAGCCTCTTGAAGTACCATCACCGGGGCTTCTAGGTGGGCTGGGCGTCAAGAATGCTAACATCTATGCCAATGAAACTTTCACGTCTTTTTTTAGGCGATTGACTTTCGCTCCCGATGGCAGCTTGCTGTTTACACCGGCGGGTCAGTACAAGACTTCGCATATGTCTGCGACAGATCCCACCAAAACTACGGACGAGATCATCAACACCGTTTACGTTTATACCCGGGCAGGTTTCAACAAACCTCCAATCTCCCACCTTCCAGGCCACAAGAAGCCTTCTGTTGCGGTGAAATGCTCTCCCATCTTCTATACATTGCGACAGGCCTCCCAGCCGGCTCGTCATATTACTTTGGATACTTCTTCTGGAGAGGAAACATTTGCCTCTCTTCCTGATCCTGTAGTAAATTCGACCACTGACCGTCCATCTATGGAGCCTCCAACATCGGCACATACTGCGGGCGACACGGCAAAGATCAACCAGACATCCAAGGACGAAAGCCCTTCCACCACTCCAGGACCAATGCCTGTTTTTGCATTACCATACCGAATCGTATATGCAGTGGCTACTCAGGACTCCGTCTTGGTGTATGATACCCAGCAACAAGCTCCGATTTGCGTAGTCAGCAATTTACATTTCGCAACCTTTACTGACTTGACATGGTAAGTCGATTTCCTTACCCGGGCCGCGTCGTAATTTAACAATGGATTAGGTCGAACGATGGTTTGACATTGATAATGAGCTCATCGGATGGCTTTTGCTCTACTCTTACGTTTGCACCAGGAGAGTTGGGTCAACCCTATACTGCTCCAGTGTCAACCGCCCACCAGACTTCAACTTCTGGCGTACAGTCCACGGGTCATGCACCAAACTCGGCGAAACAAATCCCGGGAACGGCTCCAGGCAACGCAACTCCAATACCACCAGTGCCTCCGGCAAGCCCTGCGCGGTCTAACTCTGTATCCTCGATTGCTACGCAATCTACTGCGCAGCAGGCAACGGGATCTGTTGTCAATAACCCGACACCGACACTCGGATCTGTGCCGTTAGTCACAGCAACGCATTCGTCACAACCACCAACTCTGCCACTTACTACGCCGCCGCAGACCCCGATGTCGGCTGTCTCTCAGAGCGGGACAAGCGCTGTCAATAACAGTGTTCTAGGCAAGCGAGCCAGCG
Organism: Aspergillus nomiae NRRL 13137; assembly: GCF_001204775.2. NCBI lineage: Eukaryota > Fungi > Ascomycota > Eurotiomycetes > Eurotiales > Aspergillaceae > Aspergillus > Aspergillus nomiae. The sequence continues at coordinate 28,385 of NW_015378355.1, forward strand.
AGTCTGAAAAAGAGGAAATGAAGGATCAGCATTCTGTTCCACAAGTACAACAGCCGAAGAAGAGACGAGTAGCACCGACTCTCGTGTCCACCGGCAACGGCCCCTCGTCCTCGAAAGATGGTTCCCAGAATACCGACGTTGGTGGCTAATGCTCCTTGTTCCACCAAGCTCCACTTAAACCTTCCCAGACGGATGTATAAAACCCTGTTCTTTGCCTACTGAGTCGACTGCAGATGACTCGAGTGCCTATGATATCTTTGTTATGAGTAATGTGTTCTTTCCCTTCCGTCCTACAAGACTCCGTATCATGTTTACGTCCTGTGGGAATCACCTACCGTGTTCTGGGATCTTGGTAGAGTTTAATAGTTATGCATCTGCTCACTGTTGGCGCCTCATCTTTCTATATTCTGTTATTCCTTCTATTATTGTTACCCAATCGGCACTCTTCGGGATACCTCTGCATTTGCGGTCTTTCAACCCTCTTCTCGCCGAACAAGCTTGCAGTATTTAGGCGCGAGGTCGAATTTATTGGTGTTATTATTCAACGACTGCCTGTTTTCTGGGCCTTGCGCGTCATGCTCCGATTGCCTTTCCGTGTGCACGAAGAATATCGCGTCGGTTGGGTGGTGAATGGTATGCTTTTATGATTGTGATCAGAGCAGACATCTCGATGATTACCATGTGTATGCTAGGCGATATTTCTTGGGAACACAATATTGTTCATGACGGCTACTTTGTTTTGATATCCGATAAGCCATGTTATATCGTCGTTACGTTGATGTAAAGCTTAATCTAGTAAGATTAAAAAAAATACATTCTTCTGTCTACTTCTCTAGATACATTAATTACCATTATATCCCTTTCGACTTCGTTTATAATAGGAAACAACGACCTAGACAAATGACGAAAGACAATGAGAAGGCCTGAAACTACACTTGTTTCAGGAGAAACCGAAAGAAAAGGTCGTAGAGGATATTGTTGGTTGAGCTTGGACTTGAGAATGGTTGTCAAGAAGCGCGGATCTTTCAGTGGGTTGTGCTGACCCCGTTGGTTGTGACATTCAGCCCATTATCCCCATTCCCGCTTTGACAATCATGACAACCGTTCGTTTTCGGAGAACATAGGGCATTTACAACGCTTGCCACGCTCATGTCACCGGGGAGCACGGCTTTGGCCTCGGTAGCATGGACGCCGACGGTAAGGGTGGTAACGCTTGAGACTATGCCAGCAGATTGTAAGCGGTTTGCCCAGCGGAATAGAGCTTCATCACCGCGGGAGCCGCCCGCTACAAACAGAAAATCAGGCTTTTGATCTAACTGGCCCACGATGGATTCCGCAGCTTTGGCCTTTGTAATGTCCAAGGGTTCGACGCTCACTGCACCATCTGTAAGAACAATCCGGATGGCTTCGCTGCCACGTGTGCCGTTGATCTGATCAGCCAGATCGGACGCCTGACGGGCAGCAATTTCAGGATCATGAGCGTGATTATACAGAAAGCTTAGTATGCAGCGGCGCTCTTCCAACTGGCTTCCCTCAGTCCGTTCTTGGTAGTACTGGATGACTTTGCGAATTCCATTCCTCCAGTCTTTGGCCTTCGCCATGTCCACCAACGCCCGCCACTGAGTGTCTCCAATGCCACGTACGAAGCAGCCGTTCTCGGCGATCAGTCCCACTCGACAGGACACTTCTTTAAAACTAGATTCAAGCTGTTCTGGGCTTTTGTTACTAGTCACGTATACTTTGTTCTTCGGGTCAAGGAGCAAGCGGTCCAGGAGAGAGCCCAATTCGAAGGAAGACTTCGCGTCATCGGATTGAAGAACCCCGTCGTCCTCGAGGAAGAAGAGCCGTGAGTTGGATTTCTCATATGATTCTTGTAAGCTGTGTACTGAAAGAGATGAGACTTGACTGAGCTCGCGAGATAGCTGCGTGCTGTGGGCCTTGTGGAGAGCTGTCTGAAACGACTTGTACCACGCGATAGCAGTACAAGGTGCCTTTTTTTCAAGCAGATATTCCCAGTTACGCTGTTTCTGATCTGGTGACATCTCAAGCGCCTTGTGGATTGTATCTGCAACTTCTTTGTAGTCCCATGGGTTGACAAGCAATTCATGACCACTGAATATTGAAGCGCTCCCAGTGAATTCACTAAGAATGAGAGAGCCATGGCGCTGGGACGTAACCTTCCCATCTTGACAATGGAGATAATCGTGACTTGTAAGGTTCATACCTTCCCTCAGACTTGTCACCATGAAGATGTCAGCCACGCTCATCAAAGCTAAAAACTGCGAGTAACTGATATCTTGTCTCAAGAGTACGAGAGGTTGATGCGTTAATGTTGAATAATTAGAATTTATCCTCATGGCAATCTTCGAGACTTGCGCCTCCAACTCAGGTAGCTCCGACGCCGAGGCGACTTGAACGAGGACAACCTGGATCAGTTAGCATACAAAATCTGGGGGAATTGGAAAGGCTCAGCTAGGACATACATTATCTCTCCACTTCGGGTATCTTTTCAGAAATAGCTCATAAGCTAATAGCTTCTGCTTGATACCGCCGGGTGCATCAAGCCTATCTCGAGCGACGATCAGACGTTTCCCACTATACCTGGAAATAATGTTTGCAATCCAATCCTTCACCTCGGCTGTCTGGCGCAGCTCATCAAGTGCTTGATAATCGATCCCGATAGGCAAACGTTTCACGTGGACGAAGCGTTGTGGAAGTTGGACTCCATCGACGGACACCTCCAAACTTAGGAGCCGACTACATGACTGAAGAAAGTGGTAACAATATTCCTCTGTCTGGAAAGAAACGAGATCAGCGCCCAGAAGGCCGTTGAGTAAAGCACCTCGTGCATTGAGGCACCTGAAAATTTCAGAAGAGGGGAATGCAGCATGCATGGAGAAGCCGATTTCTGCGCCTGGCAGCTTCTCCCGGAGCAACGCTGGCAGGAGTAAAAGATGATAATCATGAATCCAGATACTATCTCCAGGGCGCCAACACGAGGCGATGGTGTTCGCAAATGCCTCGTTTACTTTCATGTATTGCTTCCAGGAGTAGTCGTCGTACTGGGTGTGTCGAGGGCTTTCTTGCATCTGATAATGAAAAGCTGGCCAGAGGACTGCGCGACAAAAGTGCGAGTAGTGCCCTTCAAACTCCTCATCGCCGACAAATACTGTGAGGGAGTTGTAGTTATCCTCGAGCGTCTCTCCGATTCTGGCGCGTGTTTCATCTTTAAGTGAATCGGTCGGCATACCCAGAGTGCCTACCCACATCTTGTCTGACAGAATTCCTGCTCTTTCAGCAGCATTGACAGCATTTCGCATACCGCCATTGCCCTGTTCTGCTGATTTCACAACCCAATCATGGTCACAAAGTAATGCGCGCGGGCTTCCAGGGTCCTCTTCCGACTCTGGTGTCTCTAGGACTCCATCAACGTATAATGGCTCGTCATAACCGTCCCCTGGGTTTGGACGGCTCAGGATCGATGGCTCAGGAGGACCAGTAGCCTTGGAACGAGGCTGGTTAAATTTGCGGCTCTGACCCCAGGAAACAACGCGAGGTTCGCTGGGACCCGGACCGTAGGGGTCATCCGCGGAAGCAATCTCGCCCGCAGCACGCGAGATGTAAGGTTTGAAGATCTTCTCATCTTCCGTCGTAGCGCCGGGGGTAAGTGATAAGCTGTAGCCCCTCGAGTGACGTCTCCGTCGCGCTTCAGCTAGCCGTCCTACGATCCGGTCATCTGAATGAGAGTAGCTTGTCGATGACTTCCGGCGATGCCTGTATTCTGTGGCGCGGAAGTCAATCGTATAGGGGAGGAACCTATCAAAACCGATCAGATACCATTTCGACCAAAAGAATGGGAGACAAGGAACGAGTGAGATGACTTACAGTGAGACAAGAAAGACCGTCATTGATTAGATGTTTTGAGAGTTGAGGACCTCTCTACCAGTGCTTGAGGGGAAAATCTACTTGTGTATGTACCCACTGTTCAAGAAGAATACGATAGATTAAGGTTGGTATGTGCAGTATAACGGTCTGCAGTGAGACTTGAACATCTGTGTTTTCCGGGCCAAGGGATGATGAAGGTTGAAGGTCCAGGTCTACATTCTATATGTTTTGCAAACCAATGGAACAGCGATCCTGAAAATTCCGGCGGGAAGGTAGACAACCGAGAAGCATAATGAATGACCCAAGGAATGACGGTCGCTGCTATTGGACCGTGGAAATCGAGCGGTTGTGAGAGAGCAGGTGAAAGAGTAAAAAGAACATTCTGGGCTTTTCGAGGGGACGAAACCAAGAACGCGAAAAGCAGGTGATGGAAGCCTCAAAGGAGGGGTATCTCTCTGCCTTGGGCGTGATTCGGGCGCGGGGCTCATGAGATGGAATCATGGAATTGAGGCTATTGGTTTCACAACGTGACCAACCGCATCAGAAAAAAACAGAACCTGCCTGGAAACGTGAGAATAGTTCGTTCAAGCTGTCCTGGACTGTTGTTCACTGTCCAATCGCACCCATGACGTCTTGATTCCCGGGCTGATCCGCGGGTCGGTTTTACCCACTGCGCTAAGATAGCGTTAGGCGATGATTCTCGACAGTTCGACAAGTCTAGACCCACACGCGTGTTCTATCAATCAGGGAAAATGTCCTGCAGGAGGGAAGCACATGGAACCTGACGAGGGAGAGTCATTCGGTCGTAAGGAGTTGGCTATCCCACCTGAGAAGTGTGCGAGAGTTGGGCAGGAAAAGGGCCACCATGGGGAGATAGTGGTATGAAGGAAGAAGAGAGGGAAGTGGATACTTGCTGGATCACGGCATCCCGTGAACGAAAAGGACCTTAAGCCTGTTTTGGGCGGCAGAAGACAAAAGACTCAAACAAGACAATTCAGACCAAACCTGGCATCACGAGTCGTTACTTTTCCGAATGTTGATATCGATCGATCAGGTCATCACTTGTTCCCCACCCTGGCGGTATCCACGCTCCCATATGCCTCATCGCATCCATAATATAATACTATCTTCGTAACCCTATCTACAAAAACTTTAATTGCCTCTTCTCCCATATCTTCTGTTTCCACCTCAGACACCCCTCTCGAGCTCTGTCTATCCCCTCATGGCTTCCACCGACTCATCGCTGGGCGACTCACGCCTGCTGATCGTTTCCAATCGCCTTCCCATCACCATTAGACGATCTGAAAATGGCAAGTATGAATTTTCGATGTCTTCCGGCGGACTAGTGACCGGATTGAGCGGCCTGTCCAAGACAACAACCTTCCAATGGTACGGTTGGCCAGGATTGGAAGTCCCGGAGGATGAGGTCCCTTCTGTGAAACAGAGACTCAGAGACGAATTCGGCGCAACTCCGGTCTTCATGGATGACAAGTTAGCGGATCGGCACTACAATGGCTTCTCCAGTAAGTGCTTTTCCTCTAATTCCGGCGCCAGTGTCAGACTTGCAGCCACCTTCTCCCTGGCTGATACCCTAGCAGCGGGGCCGTGCTAATGTGACTCACTAGACTCGATCCTTTGGCCTCTCTTGCACTATCATCCTGGTGAGATTGTGTTTGATGAGGGTGCCTGGGATGCCTACCGCGAGGCAAATCTTCTATTCGCCAAGACCATCGCGAAGGAAGCTCAAGAGGGTGACCTGGTCTGGGTGCATGACTATCATCTCATGCTTCTTCCGGAATTGCTTCAGGAGCAACTGGATCTTTTGGGAAAGAAGAATATTCGGATTGGATTTTTCCTCCACACACCATTTCCCAGTAGTGAGATCTACAGAATTCTGCCCGTTAGAGCCGAACTTCTGCGAGGTTTGCTGCATTGTCACTTGATCGGCTTCCATACCTATGACTATGCACGCCACTTCTTAAGTAGCTGTGCTCACATACTGTATGTATAACAAGAACCTCCTCTTCCTAATAATGCACCAGCTAATACGTCTCTCCAGCGGATTGGTGACGACCCCTAGCAGCGTGAAATACGAAGGCAGGTCTATCAATGTCGGGGCTTTCCCCATTGGAATCGACCCCGACAAGTTCACTGAAGGCTTGAAGAGCCCAAAGGTGCAAAACCGCATCGCGAGCCTTGAGAATAAATTCCAGGGAACAAAATTGATGGTCAGTGTTGACCGCCTGGATTATATCAAGGGTATCCCTCAGAAGTTACACGCACTGGAAGTCTTTCTCCAAAACCATCCAGAATGGGTGGGTAAGGTCGTCCTGGTACAGGTGGCAGTCCCAAGTCGTCAGGATGTCGAAGAATACCAGAATTTAAGAGCGGTAGTAAATGAGCTAGTGGGCCGAATCAATGGCAAATTCGGTAAGCCCGGTCTTTGTGACACTCATATGATAGCTCCACGCTAACCAATACAAAAGGAACGGTGGATTACATGCCAATTCACTTCATGCACAAGTCGGTGAGCTTCGACGAACTCATTGCTCTATATGCGGCATCAGATGCCTGCATTGTTTCTTCGACTCGCGATGGAATGAATCTGGTATCCTTCGAGTACATCGCAACTCAACAGAAACGCAAAGGCGTTTTGATCTTGTCTGAGTTTGCCGGTGCTGCTCAGAGTCTCAACGGAAGCATTGTCGTGAATCCATGGAACACCGAAGAGCTAGCAGAGGCATATCATGAGGCAGTTTCGATTAGCGAAGAACAGCGAGCCGTTCAATTTGCAAAGCTGTACAAGTATATCTCGAAATACACAAGGTATGCCTATATCCAGATGGTATCGTTCTTCTTCGGCAATACTAACATCGCGTAGTGCTTTCTGGGGTCAGTCGTTTGTGGCCGAGTTGTCTCAATGCTCATCTTGATTGACTATAATCTATCTTTCCTTCGTTCTCTTCAGTGTTTCTGGGTACAGTCAAGCGTGGCGGTTATGTTTCTGTTTCGTGACGGCATAGCATCTGATTCTAATACATAGATCTAATGACGTTCTGACAAGGCTTAGCAACAGTCATATGTTTAATTCAGGTTAGAAAGCCATACAGTGACCGGGTGTTAGCGGTTGGCATACTACAAATCAATACATGAGTCAATGATTTTAAGATTTCATACTTGCGAAAGCTTCGATATCTTAACCCAAGTGCAACAACATATATGGATAGAAAAGGATAGGGCAACATAGATCTCCTGAGACAGGGCACAGGAGCTATTAAATATATCCACTTGACGGCACTGAAAATTAGTCTCAGTAAAACGTTTACTGCCAAGCATCCACATTCTTCTTAACAAAATCAGCGAAAGAAGTTGGTTCGGCATCAAGCAGCTTCAAGCTCTCGTCCAAGCTTTGTCCGAGAAAATACCCAGGCGACTCAATCAGTAGATGATTCTCGAGGAATTCCTGAGCCACGGGCGGCGGGAGAACCGCTTTATATTGATCGGCAGACACCGACACAAAGACAGCCTTCTTTCCCGTTACCTCAGTAAAGATTTTCACAATCTCTTCGGCGGTATAGTAGCCAGCAGCTTCGAGAACCTGCTTCCCATTCAATTCAGAAGCATGTTTAATGACAGCTTTGACGAAAAGGCCTATTTATTGTTAGATATACTCAAACCCTTCTAGTGTTTCCTAGGATGCGCAAAAGCAAACTTACCGGTATCGCTCGCAGCATCGAACAAAGGAAACTTGGCCTTAGCACCATTGACCGGATAGAAAAGCTGATAGGTGCCGTCGTCACCCTTTCTCAGCATCTGTAGGTAATTAAGCATAAAGTAACCCGCCAGAACGAAAGTGCAGGGGACACCCGAAGCACGGATGTATCTTTCTATTTCAGCCTTGCCATCGAAATGGGGCACATGGCTGAGTCGTCCATTAGTGGAGTCGGTGACGTGGACGAGAGAAGAGAAGATCAGGTGCTGGACGCCGAGTTCTTTGGCTACATCGGCGACATTCTTGCCCTGGGTGACTTCGGTGTCCTTGTCAACGTATTCCCAGTAGTTGGTTACTAGGAAGATGGTATGGGATCCGTCGAGAGCTGTGCGGAGGGATTCGACAGAGTTCAGGTCAGCCTATGTGAGGTTAGTTAGGAGCTTTTGCAGGCCCGCTGGAGTGAGCTCATGTAGGATTTGTAGACTGACCGTGATGACCTCCACTCCACGCTTTTGCAGCTCCTGAGCGGCGGGCTTGCTGGTATCGCGGGTGATGCCTCGGATCTTGAACTCTTTGGAGAGCTGGGAATCAGCCAGAATGTGGTTGATAACGGAGCCGCCCTGGTTGCCCGTGGCACCGAAGACAGTGATAAGCTTGGACATGCTGGAAGCAGTTTTCGTGGACTGATGATAGTGGAGTGTTGATATCTAGCACTCGTATGGAATGCTATCAGATTTCAGAGTGATGGTGTTTGCTTTTGGTAGTTGAATCTTGATCCAACAATACGGGGTTTTCCCAGTCTTATATATCCTGGTTCTCTGCATTTTATGTCCTCTATTGTATCTCTTACCCCTCAGTCAATATTGGATGTTCTGCATATGTTCCCTGAATCCCTGTAGTATACTATTACTGTGCAGTAGATATCTAGACCTGGAAATCCTATTGGCTGAATGAGTTAGTCAGCTTTCTGAGCTTAGTCACGTCTGTCACTTGCACAGTCACTTCGGGTTTACGGGGTCCGAGCTGATTAATGCGCCACAGAATGCTATGGTAACATCGTAGCATGAACAAGTCGATATGCATTACGCACCATGCGTTGTTTGGTATCTCGGGATGCTTCAGTAAGACGGAGTTAATAAACTGAGCTACGGAGTACTGTATTTACCCTTCCTCTTTTTCCATACTTTGTATTTTTGGTTCCTCTGTCCTCTCCGAACGATCCTCAGCGATCAAACATTCTCTTTCAAGTCATTCGGTAGTTATGCCTATCATTACATCATGATTATTATCCCGCTGGATCTACACAATAGGTGAAAGTCTACCTTAAATGGAAGCTTCACGGCACGCTAATCGATGGTTGCAAAGGTGCTAAGGTCGTCCTCTCAAGATTGCGGGGTTAACATCATACGAGTTCCATGCCGCAGGTCTGACCCCTTTAATACGGTCGGTGAACTTGGCTCAGTTTCGTTCGGCTTTTAATTCCCCCAACTTTATTGTTCAGAGACATACATTGGGACTAGATGTCTTGACTGTCCCGAGACATTGATTGAGTTACAAACCATGTGATAAGATAGGGTTATATCACAAAGTCTATCAAATGCTGGACTACCATTGGCGAGGTCAGAAACGTGGACTGATGGAGTCGTGAGATAATGTGGACATCATCTGGGGCAAAAAGATGTGCCATCTACTTCCCCTGTGCAGAAGTACTCCGCATTATAGGGAAGTTACTGCCCGTTGTACCAAGGATAAGGGTACGCGGCTTGTGGCCAGGAATGACGTGGGCGTAACATATCCCGTCTCAACCAGCAACTTCCCGCCATTGTGTTTGGTTTCTCAAAGCGAGGACCAAACCAATGATACCGATAAATCGATCGCTGTGAGTTTAATGATGGACAATGGCCACCGCGTACGAGTACCCCCTGTGAGATGTTGTCGAATCCGCTCGCACAGAATGCAATTAACTTCTTTCAGCGGGGATTATGCTTCACAACGGGTTCCCACTGGCAAGCCGATGGACCATGAATTTACTCAAGTAAGCATGGGAAGACGATAATCACGTTTTTCCAGACCGCTATGGAATGCGGATCGCCCAGTAGTTCGAGGTCAAGCCTCACTTACCCGGGAGATGGCATGCTTTTTGTGGCTTGGCCACGGGCCAGGTCCCACGGTCTGGTCGGACAAACACCCTCAAACCATGCTACGATGTACTCCGTACTCCGTATTTATCGTTCAACATTGCGCATGGATAAAAATAAAGATAATAATGGATGAAAGACGAAGTGACAAGGGATTGGACATCAAAGGACCCTGAACCCGGGGGAAGGAAAAGTCTAAAAGTCTAAAAGGGAAATGCAGAGGGAGAATCGTCGAAGAAAGCTTCCAAGAGCGGATGAGGTATCCACGCCAAGCCCCCTGGACAGCCAGGGTCTGGGACTAGGCTTTCTTGTCACGTCTGGCCATCCTTCAGAAAGGGGTTTAGTGTGATGGGTCCCTGGGCTGCTCTAGCCAGATCTTGTCCTCTGCCAAGGCGGACGCTTGCGCGTCTCCGCCACTATCTTGGACGGCTGCCGTAATCCTGTAACACCGAGTCGTTTGGTCCTTCTTTTCCGAATCGAGTTGGAAATGGGTTCAATTATGCCCTAGAACCAGGTCGAACTTGTCCCCAAATATGTGCCCTCCTACATGCATACATACATGACTATTGTAAAGTCCCTGTTGAGCAAAGGTCATGTTATGTAGGTGGCAATTCTGAGAAAGGGACGGTTGAAGACATTAACAACTGTCAATCAAGTGGAGATGCATTCATCAGAGTGCAGAAAGCCGCGTATGCACTTGGCTTAGGGACACAGCAGGTCCTTTCATATGTACAGTACATACGGAGTCTGAATGGATGTATTGTTTGTACATCGGTATACGTACAGCGCGTGGCATATAATTAGCGGCCAATATTGTATGAAACTCAAAAGTATGAGGAAGAAAAGGAAAGTAATTTCGAAGAATTTTGGATTAGGCTCGACAATTCGGGATCATGCCCCCTTGATTGAAGTTTGACTCTCAGCAGAAGATCATCACGATCATCGCCTTACCAGTTGTACTGGCTTACCTGGCTAGCCAGCTGGCGTGGCCAGATCTGATTGATTGTCTCCAGACTTTGTCAATGATGGCGTATGCTCATGGAAAAATTCTTTCAATGGTCGTTCAATTATTAAGACATCTTATATTTCAGATCATGTCTATATTATATCCACTGTTGATAATTCGTCAGCAAAGGTGGGAAGCGGGTCCTCAAGGTCTACGAGAGGCTGTGGTTGAGAGTTCTTCTGGTGATGGGTCATGACATTCGTAAGGCTACGGTTCAAACCGCCCCTTTGAATTTCCTGATTGATCTGGAAGAGGGTCCATTCTGCCCTCTTTCTTGCCCTGAGAAAGGACGATAATTGTCGGGTTCCCCAAGTTTAACGCCGAGTGTGCCGAGAGGGTTCCCCCGAGCGTTCTCTAAATGGCACCGCGTGCTGTCTAACGTGCACGGTTGCGCATCCTTAGGAAACGATGGTGACATTTTTAGTCTGTTGATCAGAGAGCCGCGTAAGACCAAGCTGACGCCGTCATTTGGGCTGTACCACCAGATGGAGAAAATGAGTCCTCCATGAACCCTCTATGGATTGGAGTTGGACTGCATGTACTGTACGTATCACAAGCAGCGGATGATAACAGGTTGGGGTTTATCAAAGGCCAAATGGATTGCGTAGTCATGTATGTCGAGTCGCAGGGGATGAGACCATCCAGAAGGATAAAATTCCACGCGGACAGGGCCAAGCTTTTAAGAGATTCATCAGCATACTCCTCAGCCGGTGGAGAGCAATAACCAGATTGACCATCAGATGCGAATGAAAAGATATCTCAAAAGCTTCCTGTTCGTCAAGTTAGTGGAGCCGGACATCTACCTCGTGAAATCCTGTCAATTGTGTCGGGATAAGCCGTTGGAGGGTTGGAGATGACAACCAATTTGAACTGCCGTGCCAAGAGAAAGTAGAGTATACAAGAGTGTATTGCCAAATCCTTCGGGACACAGAGCGTCGACGGATGGAACCAGTTTAGTCTTGCGGGCAGCGAAAGGGTCTTGGCCATGGTTCAGTTTACTGTTTCGGGGCGGCACACACGCGGCTTGCGGTGCAAATGCTGCACCCTGATTGGGACGACGACCCCAAGGCTGACGACGCTTCGCCCTCGCTGCTGGCGTGGAAAAAAAGATCCAATGACCTGAAAATTCATCAACTAGTAGTAGTTTAGTTGCGCTTCTCTCTCTCCTCTGTTTCTCCCTCTCCACTTGGACTGACCCTCTCATTCTTCCTCCC
>NW_015378356.1:0-40230 GCF_001204775.2 Aspergillus nomiae NRRL 13137
TTTTTGGCAATCTAAACCACCTATCCGTAATCAGAGCCTTTCTTCATTCTCATTTAATTCCTCATGCTGCTGAGGCGAACAGAAACTGAAGGAAGGCTTTGAAATGGAGATAGTTAAGGATTAACTATAGTCTACGTTGTGTATATCTAACATCTAAAATACGGTATACATTTACACCAGGCATGTAAGCGCTTCCCACCACTAACTAGTAAACTAGTTGTAGGTGATTCTTTTGCGGTAAGCTTTAAGATGTTGATTAGCCAATGGTCACAGGATACCCAGTATAAGAAGGCTTAAACGTGTTATTATTCTGTATAGGTATGTATTGCGATTAGACCATCATAAATTAGTTAAGCTGCAATGCCAGAGCGCTTCAGAACTCATCAGGGCTATTAAATAGTTACTAGGTACCTGTCATACCGGGCTCACCGTCTATATCTACTCCACGTGCGATCCAGCCAGATCAAAGTACAGGGTGTGATGAAAATGATCTTTTGGCCCAGTGGCGAACACACTTGCCTGTACATCACGGCCGTTCTTACAAAGATAACTAATATTAAAAGCCAGGAATTCAAGATAAAGAAATACATAGAAGGTAAGATATCTTTCTGGATGATTGAGAGATATATTCGAAGTCGAGTTGAAGTGGTTTCTTTTTGTTGAATATATACCTCTGAACTCCATTCCGCAGCGTTTCCAATACGATTAAAATATTATATCATAGCCCTGCATATATTGATCCCGAGCTTCAATACAACAAGGGGAGTGATATTGACTACAGTATTAAGTGTAACAATCTTTACTAGGCTGAGTCTACTAATTGTGGTTTTGCTTCGAACGACGAGTGGTAGCAATACCACCCAAAGAATTGTTCAGCTAGCACAGAACCAAGAGGGCCATCTGTATGATTACCTGCAGGACAATAACGGTGTAATTGGCCGGCTGAGATTATCATCCCTCAATATTAGTTTATTCGACGTCGCCGTTGCCCGAAAATTTGGATGCAACAGGAGGAAGTGCAAATGTAACGTGCATAATTTGGGTTTTAAGTATTAGGCCGAGAAGGGCCAAGCACTCTGATCAAAGATGCTGACGGCAATGGCATCGGTGGTCTTTACTACAAGCTCTTAGCTTCAATGTCTGTCCCGTTAAACCAGATGATCTCTTGAGAGTGGCAGGACGATCGTCTAGTGCCGTGGGTTCACTACATCCCAGGTAGCAAAGGTATGGGAGTTTCCTGTGATAGTACTTTATCTCACATCTACTAAAGCTGGACAGCGAGTAGCCAGAAAGGCTGCGGAGCGGGCGGAGGCCCGGAAATTGATCTAGCGATGTATTTTTATCGACTCCTACTAGAAATGGTAAGACTAGAGGATCAGAGCAGGCCAGCACTTTGATTGTAGACAGTAAGATAAATTTAGTTCCACATTAATCATATATCCAAGTATATCTCCCTTTGCAATTTTCTGAAAGGTTGCATAATTGCTGACATTGCGCAAGACAGCCCCTATGCGAAGCTAGGCACGTCTTATCTGAGAGCATGATGTCAGCTCCCCGACGTGATAAAAATCGAAATAACATATATTGTGTATTTAATTGGTCAAGGTAGATTTCTAGAAACTGAGCATAATGTATTGTGATCAGCGCGATCGACATTGGTAGGTCCTATGCTGTGTGGAGACTGATGCACTTAGTGTATACCTAGCGATCAACACGAGTGATAACCTTAATATGATCGGATAAACGTTTCATCTAGTGGGCTTGCTAGAAATTGGGTTTGAAATTGGCTCAATTAAAGTTACTTAGAACATGTCTGGTGCATATCGTGAGATACGCTGTGAAGCTTGGTTATTTACTCTATCTATACCAAAACAAAGCCACTACCGATGGGCCCATCCATTCTCCGTAAGGACCTGCATTTCATTAACGAGGCAAAACGGCCCAGGCTCTATATTTCTGCCCGAAAGCTTTTCCCACTTCCACAACCGCATCCAGACTATATTTTCCTTGAACCATGGCGTGGTAAACCACCGTAGGAGCCGGTTCTTCCATACTCCGCTAGCTATGCTAAAACTCGATAGCCATGAATTTTCCACCGGGTTAACGGCCAGGTAGGCAGGGGAATTATACCCTACACGAACGTTGGGATTAAGCCAGACCCCTTTCTCCCTGGATAAGGGATTATCCGCGTGGATAAGGCAGCACTCGGAGCCTTCTAAGTGTGATCTTGCAAGACTGTCGGAGATACCGCGGAATTTTAACGGTGAATGTTGGTAGAAAGGCGCTGCGTTCATTGCGACTGGGCAGGATTGTTAATGATCGGTTGGTGGTGATTGGGTTAGGTTGGTTTACTGACCTACACCATTCCAGCAGCTTGTGACAGGCACGGGTTGACTGTCTTTCATGGCCTGACGGGAGGCTCGAGATCGGAAGTAGGGCCATGATTGCATGAGCATGTCATGGCCTTCTGCATCGCGAAGGGCGAAAGTGTCATAGAAATTGGGGGGTTTGGAGAAGTCGAGCGAGCAGGTTGCTGCGTAGTTGCCTCCTCTTGTGGAGAGTAACTTGTGGATATCGTGGGTCTAAGGCATGGGTTAGAAGGTATATAGATTGTATTTTGTCAGTTTTTATTTACTTACGGTGAAAACCACGTCGTTTAAAAATAGAATCTTATCATATATAATCCCTTCACTCCGCAGCTCATAGAGCGGCTCCATTGCTACATTCCGTAATTTAGCCAGATATGGTATCCGGCGTAGCTCAGTTGTCCCAATTGGCGTCTCAATCCACCCCTCGTCGGTAGGAGACTTACTGATCTCGTCGATATGGGTGGTATGGTCCATGAGAATCCTCCTTGGAATACCATGTTCCGCCAGCTGCTGATCTAAGAGGAGCAATGCACCTTTGGTATCGTCCCAACTGCCACTTTCCTGTACGCTGACAAAGACTTTGTCCCGGCCGATCGCATTAGCCAGGTCCACCACGGCCGCGATCCATGCCTCCCGTAGGATCTGCTCGCTGTTCCAGTGAAGGCCGGTGATGTAGATCTTTTCATTTCCTAATGTAACTGGCTCAGGCTGTGATTGTTGCACAAGCGTGTATTTAATGTGTAGCACTTCTACTAGGGTCCATGCAACGATGACCAATGAAAGGGCTAGTCGGAGTCGGCGCGTCCGCCTGTACACGCAGGATAGGTATGCTTTCATCGCGAGATGAGTTGCATGGATGTGGCTATATTATGTTATGTGGCCATATTGACAGGAGTTCCATATAAAGGGGTAAGAACTTCCCCCTGGTTGCTTCCAAGGGAGCTGTGAATAATGCCGAGTAAGGGGGCGCGCGCTAAGAATGCTCTGCTGCCTAGAAGCTCTTGGGAGTGGAACATGTCTGTGATTCATATATATGGACCCCGGAGTCCAGTTTCCAGAAAACATAATTCAGGTACTATATTTAAGAAGATTAGACTATCAACCTGGCCTAGGTAGTCGCTATACAAAAGTATGCCAGAGCGTCAGCCGAAATTCGCTCAAAACTGGTGCCGAACCATCATCCGGGCACGTTCTCCCTTCTCCCCACCACGAGGCGCACCTGCCAAGACGCCGCGTTCCTGGGCTTCCGGGGCCAGAATTGGGGTGGAGTCCGGTTGATAGGTCATCACGTACGCATGAAGCTCGAAAATAGGAACGGAACGCGCGGATAGGCTAATGTTTCGCGTTTCATAAACATCCCCAACAATGTTTTAGGTATAGTCAATGTAAAAATGAAACGGCGTCCATCTGGGGTATGATATGGCGTTGTTCTTTTCTCTTGCCTCGATTTTGCACTATTACCAAGTAAGCCTAGTAGATTGGAATGATATGCAGCATGCTCAGGTTTTAATTAGGGCATGGCGGGCAACATGGTCATCTGAGGTCCTTAGACCTGACCTCATCTCCAATACGTATAAATATGGCCGTCCTGAACAGCGAGAAAGGCACAATCAGCTCATAGTGTGCTTGTACTACAACCCACGAATATCGGGTAAACAAGAGCTCTCCTTCTATATATATCTTTCTTAACACCGCACCGTAATCGAATTCGTCGTGTCGTACCACATGAATCTAAACAAGAACGATTGCCATCTCTGTGAGCTACTGTCCTACAGCTAGCCCACCCCTGCATCGGTTGGTTCTAATTTAACAGCTTCCTCGCTCCAAGCTGTAAACCGACCTCTATATTTCCGTCTACAAGGTCGAGCTTCATATGCAACCTAGTAGCGCCGGCCCTGGCCAGGAGCGCTTCAATGCTTCCCAGAAGAGACAACCACTTTCTCAGGTACAGAAGCATACTTGCCAAGTTTCCACCTGGAAGTCTTTTGGTCTCCTCATATCACCTGAGGACATGAGGAAGATCATCGATGCTGCGAAGCCGCATCGAAACTGGTGTCTTGCCGATCGGGAGGTTCGGGTTCCATGTCATCACCTGTCAAGGCTCAACGGGATTCATGGGAGAATAGCCGGACTGTTTCTTTTCCAAGCTGCTGGGCAATGCGCTGAGTCCAGATGCGGGAACAAAGGGCCCTTGGGAAAACTTGGAAATACCGATGCGGAGAGCTGCCGAGGCTGTAGTCCCACGACTAATGGAAACTCTGGAGAGAGATGGTCGTAAAGCTAGACCGTGCTTGGTTCACGGCGACCTCTGGAAGGAACCACGGGAAGATGGTGAAAAAGGGTGGATCCTATGTCTATTCTATCTCGTGATAATATTTTTTCTCGGCATCCACTCGGCCCCAATATGTGAAAAGGTTCTGGGTGGATCCGATTTTCAAACTTCAATAACCGACCAATTCAGCCGCAAACTGATGGAGATCATCGGGATTTGCGCCTATTGTATAATAAGTTCAAGCCCGACGGGGTATTTATTCCCCGAGATATAGCATTTGAATACCTTAAAATGCCCTATATACAGCAGATCGGAGAACAGCTGAAAGCCAAGAATAGTCACTTAATTGACTAAACCTCCTAATAATCTTAGTTGCATTCTACGAGTCATCTCAATCTTTTCTAGCCTTCCCCACCGACCTCGGGATCGGATCCACAGGAAAAATTTGCGGACCGCGTCGGTGGTTGTCGCTATAAATCCGATCTGCACGACTGCGCAGTGGCTCGGGCGTGACCCACGCGTTTTGAGGATCAAGAAGCCACAGGCGTAGCAGGTGTCGTCTGGACATGCCTTGGATTAGCCAATATGAATTATCAAACGTTAGGATATGGCGCGTAAACTTACCGATTCTCTGGATCGTCTACATAGCTATTTCGAGCATGGATCATACTAAGGTTATTGATGAATTGCATATCGCCCTTTTTCAGCTCCATTTCCACGTGATGCTTCTCCGCCAGAAAGTGGAGAGCATCCAGTGCCTCGACCTGAGTTGGAGAGAGCATGCTCGGCTGGGAGTGGGCTCCAAACCCAGAGAATGAGCGCCGCGAGAATTGCAAGATCACTCGTTCAGGGGCTGATTCGCAGCTTGGCTGATAATACAGTAGTGGTCGGTACTTAAAGACTCCGGGTTCCTGTGCGCTAGCAGAGCGGATTCGATGGTTAGGAAAGCATGTCATTAGTAGGCTCAACAAGGACTTCTCCACATACCTGGGGATCGGCCAGTCCTCTGCCAATACGTGGATTAGATCGGGGCGGATCTCTGCTAGTGCGTTGTACACGGTCCATCCACTCGCAAGACTTTCACCGCCACTTGCTGGCTCGCCCAGCACAAAGAGGGACACGATATCCCCCACGTCGGTGTGGAATACCACCTCGCTGTCGGAATACGGTGCCAGTGCGTAATTCTGCACGTCGCCTGGGCGCCGCATGTCGGTTATGTGTGCTAGCATCACGTCTGCTGGCTGCCCCTCAAATTGATGGTCTTGGCGACCGCGGATGGCGGCAATATGGGATGAAATGCCAACATAAATGATCATGTTCTCAGCACGGGTATAGCGCTCCACGGGGACTCCACGAATGAGAGTAAAGCCATAGCCCGAATGTAGATTGTGTGATACCGACCGGAGAATTGAGTGTAAGCACGGAAGAGGAAACGTTGACGGGTCAAGCGTGTCCATTGGCTGAGCCAAACCTGCAGTGGACAAGTCAGCCATCAACAAGATATGAAAGGAACTACGGCCGTGGCTTGCTGACTTTGAAAGTGTCTGAGCGCCGCCTCAATCTCTGCCAGCTGCGGACCCTGTAAAATCAACACGTATGGAGTTCCACTAGCTGGTGCCTCGTCCAGGGAGATATCCTCTCTTTCCCAAGCCATCTTCGAGACTAAGCTTTTGGGAAATCCAGCAGGAAGGTCCGTCTCTATGGATGAGTTTTGTGAATGATCAAATATACGCGATTCATAACCATTGCGATTGGGAAAATAAGGAACCTGTTCGATTTCTGAAGCCATGGCCGAAATTTGAATTGTTTTCTCAACGTGAGGAAGATTGGCGAAACAACAAGCTCTTCAGCACAAGAACGAGCTAGTTATAACTACTCATTGAGGTGCACCTCCACAGATACGCTGGTAAATCTTGACCTCAGCTTGTTCAGATCCTTTCCGAATCGACCGATCTGCGGTCCCACACCGCGCCGAAACGGGACCGAAGAGATCGACAAAATACAGATGATAGGTCATAGTGGGCAGCATGAGGGATCAGAGTATGGTAGCAAATAGAAAAGTCCCAATTACGAAGCTGCCTGCTGCCTCAGACACGAAGGACAGACCAGTGAAAACTAGCCAATCGTGGTAGCTTCAAGTAACGTGCTACAGTTCTAGCGTACCTGTCCCCACCTGGAGGAGCTGGGCTATTTAAGGAGAGATGGATGTTTCATCCGGTGGAGCTTCTCACAATTTCGACAGACATCATGACAGTCCCCTCTTGGCACGACCAAGCTCTATTCGAGACAACGAGACGAGTTCTCGCCGAACTTGTCAATGAAGGATTGGTCGATGCGAAGGTCGAAGTGACTGTGCCAGGAGGGTCACAAGTACTTTGCTTGTTGAGTACCCAAGATGACATTTGCATTAGGGTCGGGATCAAACCGGGCACTGTCATTGAGATGAAAGAGGACCACGTAATTTCTGTCGTCCGACCAGCCAGCCTCCAGCCCCCTGTGGTTCTTGGAGATACCGGGAATCAAGAGCTGGACCCTGGCGCAATATTCGGGCTTCTAAGTGCTTCATTTCAGGATACTGCGGATAGGACGGTGCTGGAAGCTATAGCTCAGGAGCTACGTAACTCGGCAGGGAACCAGGGTAAGAGCTTGAAAGCCTTATCCCTCCGCCTGCTGTACTAACAGGTCCTTCAGAAAAATGGTTGGAAATCAGCCAAAGTCAGAAATTGTTGAGTTTGGAGGATACATCTGCGAACTGGGAGCGGGCATTGATATATGGCCATCCGAGTCATCCCGTATGGCCCCTGAGATGCCATCCTACGTATCTTGTTGGAATCTAACCTCTTAAAAGTATCACCGGTTATGCTACGCTCAAGCACCACTAAAGCCCGTCAGCCCTGGAGATATCCCTGGGATGCTGAAGCCGACTCTGGCGTTTGTTTCAGTACCACGCGACAATCTCCGTATAACGGGTCAGTTTGAGCGAGAACTGCAACCTCTACTGCAACAGTTAGACATCCCAGAGACAACTAAGGATCGAGTGACGGTCCCCTGTCTCGCTCAACAGCTGCCCTCTATTCACCAGAGATTCCCTGATGCTGTCATTCTGGAACTCGTCACAGACTGCGCTGATGCCCAAGCATCTATGCGGACACTCACCATACGCCCAGAGTTTGAATTTGACTACCACCTGAAACTCTCATTGGCTTGTCAGATTACCTCCGCTCTGCGAACTATAACGCCGTGGACGACCTGTGGCGGCCCAGTTCAAACGGAACTCTTGGAGAGATTTCTGCCAGATGATCTCTGGGTTTTCCGAGAGGTGGCAGCTGTCTCAGGCAGCCAAGAAGATTTCAATGAGGCGCGCCATCTCTCTTGTATTCTGCGAGATAGCTTGGAGCGCAGAGCACAAGCAAATGATGAGGTACTTATTATCGCTGCGGCATTGGGCCAGCGCCCTTATGGAGACAGCCGTACATATGTGGAGGTTTTGTACAACCTGGAAACAATCGCCCAGAAGAAGGAGTGGTTCCAAAGGTTGGCCGACCTCATTGATGTTGGTTAATATGGAGAATGCTGGCTAACTGGTCTACGAACAGATATGTTACAGTACTGTTTAATCTTGTCCTCCCTCCATTGGTTCAGTATGGCATCGGACTAGAGGGCCACGGGCAGAACCTAGTGGCTCGTGTTTGCCGCCAGACGGGCCAAATCAAAGGATTCGCTGTACGCGACTTTGGAGGTGTCAGAATGCATGTCCCAACATTGAAGAAGCATGGCGTGAAATTTGACTCCTTGCCTCCTGGAGGAGCGACCTTGACAGCTAATTTGGACAATGTATGGAGCAAGGTGCATCATTCACTCCTCCAGAACCACGTCGGGTTGCTTCTTGAAGCATTGGGATTGGAGAACCATGGCGGATGGGCAATCACACTCGAAATATTATCGGCAGTCTTGGGCGCTGGCAAAGATTCACCTGGAGCAAAGCTACATGAGTTTTTTACCAAGGATACAATGCCGTTCAAATGCTTCCTGAGAATGAGAATGGAAAGCAAATACCGTGATGTAAGTTTCTCTTGACTATCAATTATTCAAGGCTTTTACAATCAAGCTCTGACTGTCTTCCTGCAATACAGTACATCGAGAGAGAGGTGCCTAATACGCTGCTCATGGACTCTCCGCGGTGGAAGTCCATACTAGATACCTATCAGCCCTCTCTCCATGCTACGTAGCATACCCAGTTTTCAAGACGTCATAATACAAAAGTTACTATTCATGGGCAGGTCTAAAGAAATTCAATTATATAGTCCATTAATATTTCTTGCCTGTCACTGCACGGGGAAGGCCCATGTGTGTGATACAACTCTCAATCCTCGTAGGGATATTCGGGAGCCTCACCGACCTATGGCCGAGGCCTGTGAAACTATCACACATAGGTGGGCAATTGTTGAGCTGCCCTACTATGGTCCCCTATATGAGAGTATAACCTCCCAAGAATGCTCCGTCTGACTGGAAGAAGATTGAGGCATACTGTAGCTATCTGTCTATCCTTGAAATATTTTATTTTCTTTTCAGCGGATCCATCGATGTCTTTCTGATTTTAACTGCGCATTAATATTCATGCCCAGAACTTTGTTCTTTCCCCTCGAAAGACCTTCCATATGCACCTCACATCGAGCAGGAGCTCGGGACAATTGTGACCCGCTATATCATGTTTCGCAAGATGCGGCCCAAGATATATAGCCCAAGACCGCACTATGAAATCCGCCGAACAGTTTCATTAACATGACGAACGAAAGGTTATATAGAGCTTAAATCTTCGGCCAGCAAATTTCGCAACAATGCTCACAGCTTCATGGTAACTTAGCAATTGCCTATTAGCAACCTCCATTTCTTTAAGAACCATGGCGCAGCCACCCAACTGCGCATCTCCCAGGGCTGTTCTCCTTGGCAGATAATACCACCCTTTTCCACGATATCTCTCTTGAGCTCTCCAGCATCCATCAAGGTGGGTGCCGTAGCAGCTAACATGACCGCTCTGGCTCTTAATGAAGGCAGTGGCAGTAGATCCAAGAGTGGATGATGCGGAAAGAGGATCTGAGGCAAGGTTGGTTGGAGATGCGCAGGGGTAGATGGACTCGAAACGTTCTTGATGAGGGCGTGAGGGTCATCCGACATGGTAGTGTTGGGTCGATAGAATGGTGAACAAAGAGACATACACTCATAGCTGAAGAATTGCTTGATGCTGATTCCAAGGCATTGGGCATTGTGAAGGCATGCGCGGAGAAGCATAGTATGTGTTGATTCGAGAGTGTTCTGGTACGGGTCAGGTAACATTATCTCCGTGGAACTTGATGGCGGTGTGTTCTCATTCGAAGTATGCTCCTTAATGCGCTGAGATTGTGCATCTCCATTATGTGTATCACGAGCGCTCTCCGAAGGAAATAAATGATCCAGAGTTAACTTTATCGGTGCTAAGCATTGCCTCTCTCGAGTGTCTGGATGCACTACGGGAACATCTCCCGTACAACAGTCGATTGAATCCACAGTTTCTGCCTGCATATGTTTTACAGCTGGGGCTGGCTGTAGGACTCTGGATGTGCAAGATGGTCCAGCGATATGCTTTTCTCGCTGCAGACGTTCTTTTTGCCGTTGCCCTTCATCCAATTAGCGGCGCTCCCAGTCCCGGTGAAAACGCTGGGTATACTCACGATATACCCGTTGGGCGACCCGGTTCTGTTCTTTCCGCGCCGGAGTTATGACTCGCTTCCGGCGTTTTGGTGCCCTGTCGTCGTTATCTCCAGGCATAGTGTCTGGCTTACGGGACAACGTTGGGAGATGCTGAGATTAAGTTCCCCCGACGGAGTTGGCTTACGCTTTTTCACCAATCGGAAAGGAGCCCTAATTGCCACGCCAAGAGTAAGCCACCATAGCCACATGCCCTACAATTCATCCGAAGCCCGGTATATAAACTTGTGCTAACGGACCTTCCAAAGTACTATTCCAACAATCTATCACTATTTCCGGTCTACCAAAATGAAAACCATCACTATCGTCGGCGCAACAGGAAACCAAGGCCTCTCCGTCGCAGACGCCTTCCTCCCAGTACCCGACTGGCACGTCCGCTGCATCACTAGGAATCCCTCGTCTCCAAAGGCACAAACACTAGCCTCTCTCGGTGCCAGTATAGTCAAGGCGGACCTCGGCGATACAGCCTCTCTTGGCTCAGCTTCGTCAACTCCAATGTTATCTTCGTCAACACAGATTTCTGGGGGCCCTTCCATGCCACGGGAAGCTACGAAGCGGCCTATGAGCAAGAGATACAACACGGCCGCAACGCCGCCATCGCCGCCGCAACTGTGCCTACTCTGGAGCGTTTTATCTACTCCACGTTGGCACCGATGAAGAAGCACTCTAATGGGAAGTACCCGCATTCGTACCATTGCGACGCCAAGGCGGAGATCATGGAGTTTATTGAAACTCAGACGCCGGAACTAGCGCAGAAGACGTCCTACATTATCATCGGTGCATACGCGACCAATCCTCTTTTCATGCCGAGATGGGATCCAGACAGCCAGAAGTATCAGTTCATCGTGCCGCTCAAGAAAGACCAGAAGATGCCGATCATCGCCGCGAGACAATCCACCGGGGCTTTTGTCAAGGCACTGGTTGATGAACCTCCACGGACGAGGTTGCTCGCGTATGATAGTGAACTAACTATTGGGAACATTGTGGAGGTTTGGACCAGGGCTACCGGGATTGAGGCTGAGCTGGTTGAGGTGGAGGCTGTCAAGATACATGAGCAGCTTGGTATTCCTTGGGAGGTCTTGGATGCGTTTTTGTTTATTGGGGAGTTTGGGTATTCGGGTGGCATTGAGGGTGTGATTCATCCAAGCCAGCTGAAGACGGATCTGCAGACAGAATCGTTCGAGGCGTGGTTGAAAAAGAGGAACTGGAAGGAGGTCTTGCAAGGGGGTGGGACGGAATTGAATAGTGTTGTAGGGAGTGCGCCGAGGCCGTGATTGTTTCTATTATCTGGCGATTGTTATTTTCATTTAACCTGCTATTACAGTGTTTGTGCCTTTCCATGGTACTTGTGTATTCTCTTAGAAAGTATGTTTCAGCTGCATTCTTGGCGGTTAGTAAATGGTTACAAGCAGAAAATAAACAACATGAGCCCTGATGGTTTGCTTGTGCAGTGCCAGTTTTCTCATTCGTCTGATGCTTTGCGGTACGAACCTTTATCTAAAGCACAACGAATGCTCTCTTGATCTTAGATACCATCTTATCTCCTCGAAAATAGCATCCAGGACCGCCAAACGCCTACCACGCGCAGTGTCCACCATCCACTCGTAAATCCGAACCAGTCATGAAGCTACTCCCATCGCCCAACATAAAGAGCACTGGGGCTCTGAACTCGTCCGCCGTGCTCAGCCGATACAACATGTTATCCCCAATCCACTGAGATTCCAAACCAGGCTTCTGAAGAGCCTCCTCCGTCGCCGCTGTGCGGATATAGCCAGGCGAGAGCGAGTTAACTCGGATCAGGGGCATACCCTTTCGCGAACCCCACTCCGCTGCCAACGATCGTGCCAGCTGCTGTACTGCAGCTTTAGAGGCGTTATATCCCGCCGTGTCGACACCCTGTATGTTTCGTTATTGGGGCAAGGATATAGTGAGGTTGAGTTAGCATACCTTGTTCGATACGTAGCCACTCATGCTAGCGACTAATACAATGCTACCGCTGACATCTGCTTGCCTCATCTCCCAGGCAGCTGCCTGGGCCGCCAGGAATGCTCCACTGACATTGACGTCTAGCATTTGACGAACTGTCGAGATCGGGAAGTCAATGGCAGGTCCATTCCGCGAGATCCCAGCGCAGACGACCAGTCCTCGAAGAGGGAACCGGAGTGTAGGCATGAACTTGGCAAATACATCTGCAACCATATTCTCATTGGTGACGTCCAGAGGCCAATAGGATAAACTGCGATCATATTTCAATGCGGCATCTTCGACCTCCTCTGTTGCATCGTTAATCAGTGGATATTCTACATTGGTCGGAGGGCAGGCTTACTCCAATTCGTCGCAGTAGGCTCCTGAGGTAAATCAAGACATACCACATCGCCTCCACTTTCAAGAATGGCTATCGCCAGCGTAGTTCCCAGGAAGCCATTGGCACCGGTTACTAAACCAAGCCATCGATTGATCAGCCTTTGCCATTAAACAGCCATACGCGGAGCAACGTACTGACGACGGTCCGCCCATCTAGACGAAACAGATCTGCAACTGGTCGCGATGACTCCCCTTGCGATGGCTTGCTTTCGCGGAACCTGGGGTCATGGACGTTACAATCGCTGTTGACACTCATGGTTGGGGAAAGCTGTCAGGTGAGTTTGGTAGTTGCCAACTCCGCAGGCTAATTATCAATTAGACTAGTCGCAACCCCGCATCTTGATCCAAGCCAGGCAGTCAGATGTGCTACCTAGTAGGATTTCCGGTCTCCGCTTGCGACTCGGTCGGCAATGCGCCGGTAAGACGTGATCGTGGCTTGGGATCTGCAACCCCGCACACCACAAGCGTCATGGGATGATCTGCCCTAATTGATTGGATTGTGAGGATTAGTGGCTGCATATTCCAAACTACCTATGTCAAAGCGCCAGAAGACGTTGCCGAGAAAGAAATATACATTGGTCGAAATTGGGGTTATCTTGTTTCCCATGCAAGGCCCTTGGAATGTCACTGTATGACTGATGAGATAGGACCGACTATCTATCAGCAGTAGCAAAGGTAATAGTTCGTAGGAAAACATCACTGGGCCATGTACATGTACATATCTTAAATGCCATGAGAGTTATTGTCTGGTCCTTTCCCTGCATCCCTCCCACCACCGTGCACCTCTTCATCCTGTTGAATCCGGTACACCTTGACACCATTTATAATGCCAACCCTAAAAATGACAAAGGCTGATGGAACAATGCACGCCGCAAAGAACGACAAATTCACGGCAACAGCTCCGGAGAGAGGGAAGCGCGTCTGATCAATCGAGTTGATCCCATAGGATATCGCCTGCCCGGCGCTCTCGACGCCGCGAACAACAGCACTCAGTCGCACAATGTCACCACCACTGCGATTGACGGTACCAATCAGCCAATAGAGATAGTCGTACATCAGATTAAACCCAACGAGCATCAGGATGTAGACGCAGACGCCACGACCAAACCCATCGTCTGCCCAGTCCAGAACAGGCGGAGTGTCTCTTCTTTCATACTCCTTAGTGACGATCATGGCGTATATGTAAAGAGATAGCTCGAAGCTATAGATGAGCACGAATGCTATTAACGCGCGAGTATTCAGGCTCGGTCTCTTCCAATCCAGGAAGAACCCTAGCATGAAGTTCGCGATGATCACACACGTACTAGCTACGAGGGAGGCGAGAGCGCGAGATCGCACGGTGAAATAGGTTGCATTGTAGGTGGAGAAGAAGGCTTCGGAGAAGACACTCTGGAATATCATGGGCAGGAGTAAGAGGATCTCCTTCCGGCAAACCAACGTCCACATTACCTTCAGTTCGGCCTTTAGGCTCCTAGGCAAGTCAAGTGAAACGGGGGACTGGTCCGATCGCTGGACCTTGTCGGGGGACGATAGCAGAGCCGCCACAAATGGGCCTAGTGCCTGTATGGAGATGAAGATAAAGTACGTCTTCACACTTATATGGCCCTGTTCTCGATTCCCAGCGTTGACTCCTAGCGTGACCGAGCCACCGATCATCTGGCCCACGATTCGGCTCCCGAGCCAATACGCCAGGTACTTACCCCGTCGATGCTTCTCAGGATAAGCGAGCACAATAGCCCCCTCAGTGAGCCAGAAGATCCCCGATGAAATCCCGTCGATCACACAAGCCAGCATGATATACCAGGTATTGTTGTACCGGATATTGCAATATACACTCGAGGCGTAGATTGGAAAGCCCACCATGCCAAGAACCAAAGCCCACTTCAATCCGATCTTTGCAATCATGGCGCTGCCGAATATGCAGACCAGGACTTGCAGGCAGAAGATGACTGAATTGGCGGCGTTGACGTAGTGCGGGTCCGCGGCGCCTGCTCCCCCAAGGCCATTCATAGCTGCCCACAGTCCCGGCGCGATAAAAGCGCAGGCCGAGACCACGGTGATGTTAAAGAACGTGGTGCGGTACCATGTCCGCCTTGTATAGGTAGATGTACTCATTGTGGCTCAATCGCGTTGCTCTCAAGATGCGCGCGAGCGGGTAGATGTGGGCTTTACAAACATGTATAGTCTCTAAGTGACTGAGTTTCCACAGTGAGGTGTATTCCGTCTAAAATAAGGCTGAGGGACAGCAATACCCCATGGGGTGAATCTGTGGGGGATCGGCAAAAAGCCGGATTTGGGGGATGCCAAGCAGTAGAATGGGGATGGACAAAGGACGACAAACTCCTTCCCAAAGCGGGGTTATGTCGTCTATGGTGTTAGGCCGATCATATTATGTAGCGTGGTACTCAAATAGTGGTGGTCAAGCATGAACGGTTCATCCTATTAGACTGAACAGACTAATGAAGCTGTCCAGCTTGCCGAAGGACATGTCCCCTCCTGATTACTCACTGCAGTGACGCGGCCATAGCCACACAGGGATGTGCAGGGGGTCCAAAATAGTGTCTCACGGCTACCATATACCTAATTTTAACTGTGACACGTTGACTGCCGCAGTTGCGCTATGGAAAGAAGACGAAGACCGACTCAGCTTATGCGCTATCAGCACGTGCACAGGATACCCTAAATGTGCCATATCAGCCACGGGGGGCGTTGTCGACACTTGATGAGATATGCGTGCTTTTTGGTTGACTTAGAGAGAATCATAGTAGAAGTGTTTCAAAGATTCACAAAAAGACAAGCCTCTATTCCACAAACAGGCATACAGAGCGTTATACCAATGAGTCTTAGCCTCCTGCCACGCAAGATGGTTCTGAGCAGAACTCATCATTGGTACTCCCACTTCGGTCTGCTTGCAATCTCATGGACGGAATTTGTGCACCTCATACAAAGGTCCAGGGGTATCATACGCAATTCCGATCCCGAGTTACCGGATCGCTGCAGGGATGAAGCTAGGACCATAACGGTAGACTTACTAAACGAAAATATTGAACCATCGTTAGCCTCATTTACATTACGGTCTAAAGCTTGCTCTGTGTCCTGGTGTTCTTTGTTCAGGCTTGGGGTAGACTTTATCGCTCCAGATGAACAAAGGCGACTGTATAGCGTACACCTGCAGGTTGAAGTCTGGGTAGGAAGCGAGGATGCCTTTAGCGTAATTTATAATCCACTCAATGAAAATTCCAAACTTCTTCTTTTAATTCTTTAATGGGTTGACTTTCAAATATAGTAGCAGATGAGGGATACCGGTAACCCGTGTTACTATCCTGCGGGGACGCACCCAGGGGCAAGGGCTCGTACTACTTACGACCAGGATCAAAAATAACTATTGAAACACTAATGCAGGAGATCAAAGCAACAAAGATAACATGTTAGCACTGAGTTTACCGGTCCCTTCCGGACCTTTCCGGGTGGGGACGTGTAGTTCCACAGCAATTACATCCTCATCCATGGGCTCAAATTCTAGATATATATCAAGAACTACTCATCTCTCTCCGAGTAGATATTGTTACATCCTCATTTCCCAACTACTTTAGATTAATATAATCTATCCTAAAGTGCTAAAGCTATCACTACTCATTAAGGGCAATACTACCAGACTTGAGTGATTTCGACCCCCCGTTGACAAATACCAGGGGTTGTCGTGTTCTCCCAAGCTAGGTAAATGGTCATACAGAGGAGAGTGCCCCTCGCAAAACTAAGTTTCGGGTTAGGGGCTACGTCCTTATGCACAGTCAAGAATAATGGACTGAAAGGACATGAGGGGCCGTGGGAACTCCTAGAGAGGACAAAGCACGCGTCACTTATGAGCTTCGCTCATATGGTGGGATCGGATTAACGCAGCAACAACCATTTCCCAACCTCTATATTGTTGATGCAACCTCACTATCATATACCTAGCAAGGATGTCTTCCTTTGTTGTAGAGAATTTGTTGTCCTAGCCTAAGGGCCATTTCTACCTATCGTCGATTAGCATATATCTTGCATATCCCCGATAATGACTGTTACCTTCCGCGCCGCACATCGTTCTATTGAGTCTATACCTACTCGAAACTGTTGAATTATATCCGATACCGTCAAGCGACAGCTATTGCGTGATGCAGACCACAACAATCACCGGTAGTGCCACCATCACCATAACGATTGTTCCGTTGACAACAATTTTTACCCCTCCTCCTGATTGCTCAACTAGCTGGACCTTCGCGCCTACAAGTTCAGACAGCGTGGTGAATGGCATTCTATTACAAAATGCATTAAGTGTTGTGAACTCATGCTATCCTCCGGGTTTCAGCAATACGGGGAGAGCCATGGCAACACACGTTTTCAGTCCAGGATATTGCCCTATGGGATACACCTCCGCAGAAATCACCGTGAATGGTCCGACTACGACTGCAATCTGCTGTCCCTCGTATGTTGTCCTCCTACCCCATGGTATTTGCTTGAACAACGGCTGAGACAAAGGCAGTAATCACAACTATTACAAGACCACTATCACCGACAGCTTTCCCCCACCACTGCTGGCTGGATGTCTGAGCAGTATGCCGTCAGCAATAACCACCAAAGTGCCTGTTGCTGCTCCAGGCAATGGGAAAGAGACGCTCGTCAGTGGGCCTTTGACAATGTGGGCTCAGCCCATTACAGTGATGCTTCAATCGACAGATTTAAGCTTATATGGGGACGTTTCTACGTCCTCAACCGCTACCCCCACGCCTGCAGTGTCTGCCACGCAGCCAACATTAACATACTATGACTACAACCCAACAGCACCCACAGCCTTGGCATCGAACCCGCCTCCCACAGCAGCAACCACCACTGGTACACTTATGACTCCAACTATATCGACAGCAGCGATAGAACCAACCAATCCAACAGACTTGAGGGGACCTGACGCTAATGAAACCACTGCCTTATCCTCAAGTGCCAAAGCAGGAATAGGCATCGGCGCAGCAGCACTTGGGTTGGCCGTGTTTCTGATAGCTATTGCTTCACGCGTATTCCGTCGTCGGCGAAAGCGCCGCCAGAGAGAGCCGGCCCCGCAAGCCGCCCCTCGTAGACCGGGTTCCTCCAGGAGCTTTAAGCCATGGGCTAAAGTCAAAGAGGTACGGCGAGGACCTCCAGCCGAGCTTGAAGCGTAATATGCTTTCAACAAAATGCCCTTGTCAGCAATTTATTCCTGGCCCTCGTCGGCCTTTCTTTTTGTTTACTTTTCTATTCCTGGTGGACGGTGGCCAGTATCCGTTCGCATTCTATTTGACATTCTACTTCAAATATTATACCTTGAATCTTTCCATATTTCCCATGCTGTCAAACAATATCTGTATGGCTGTGTATATACACCCCAGCTTTTCAATTCAATTCGCGTGACTTCCATATTCTATACAATGTGTATCCGGTACCTCACTTGCGGTGAGCCCTTCTCAAGTGGGGAATTAGATGGCTCAGCCTTTCGGATACTCTCTCACGGTGCTCATGACTAAAACCATGAAATTGAGCAGATCATTGGTAAAGACTTAAACGACGGGGTTGTGGAGGGCTCCAGATTGCTCGCTCGCCTTTAGGGCTTTGAGTTCCGTCACAAGTGCGTACAAATAAGGCAGGCTCGGGTCGGGCCTCTCGGATCCGAAAGTTCCGCAGTTCGCCATCTTTAGCAACCCTAACCTTGTTTAAATGATTCGAGTTTATAATAAGAAATACATATGTATACTGTATTTATAGTACATCGATAATTCCAAGATGGAATGATTGGATAAGGCTGGGATAATGTTCCATAATGCTTCAAACGTATGTGAGTACGAATTGAAGGCATATATATTTGGGCATTCCTTTGTCCCACTCTCTGTTTTGGTATAAATCCTCACTCAAATCATCGACTCAAACGTGCATAAATTTATGGACTAAATGGTCCAACTACTACGGGTCTCCGGCACAGGCTGTATATCTTTAATATTACAAGGATTACAACAGTAGCCTTGGAGAAAACAGGGAGGTTTGAGCCATTGAGGTCAAGTGCACAGAGTTCTCTATTACAACAACCGCGATAACTCAAATCTAACTGCAGCACTATGGAAAAAACAAACCCATGCCTGGTATGAACTCCGATCCTCAGTCTTTCCAGAAATCAAGATCAACCACTATTGTCTGTGTTATATCGCTTTCCGGTCAGGTAACCTTAGTCCCATCGCACCCTGCCTTGAAAGTCAAGGATGAAGTCGGTCACACAGGTCGAGATCGGTAATAGTTGCATAGATTAGCAATCAGGATCCTTGTTTGACTTAAGTCATTTCTGGACTCATCGATCGATGAGCTCCATGGACGCTGTTTACCAACTATCCCTTTGAGTTACACTTCAAATTCTTCCTGAATTGCGTCCATCGCATCGCACAAGATAGCTTGGTTCCATCTCATGATGTCAGTCCGTAAATGGGCACAGCACGATCGTTGACGTTGCCCTTTGCCTAAGCCTGGTTTTTGTTGGCTTTCAAACATTATCTTGCTTCTGCTTTCAGGTTGTCTAGCTGTCTGTCACTCCTCCCATCAGGGCGGGCGGGCTTCCACGGGTATACACAAAGTCAGGCCTACTCGGGTACTCGCCACAAACTTGTTTGTCTATAGTATGCCCCAGAACGAGAGTTAAAAACCAGTTCCCCAGCTACCTATGGTTTGAGACATTGGTGTTCAATAATTCACCGTTTCATATAGCTGGGATGAATGGTGTATGACGTGGATTCATTGTCTGCTCTCTCATCCAAAGCGGAGTCACAGAATCACCCGAGAAAGCTAGTGTCTACGTTGGATTCAAGGTGTAATCACTGGACAGCCTATTAGGATGTATATTGTTCATTACGGTCATCCACATCATGTTACCTTATGCATTTTGCAACATGCATACCGACTTACCTCTACGAGAACATTGTGCACCGACCGAATGTCAAAAGAGCGAGCAGGAGAGTTGTAGATCGACGTCATTATGTCAGAACCACAACTTCTCCCAAAATTCCATCATCTCATTTATTGCCAACGCACCTAAGTGAAACGTACACATTCGATAACACGGTTTGCGCTTGCTGGCGCACGACGGGGCCCACTCCAAGAATTTGTGGTTCCTCATCGATTCGTCACCTGGGGTCACATTCGATCCACCGGAGATGCGGAAACCGGCTTCCCCGAAGTGACAGCATGTAATTGTGGAGCTGAGGCGTCTGTTAAGTGGCATGTATGGATGCAAGGGTGACCCTGTTTCTCTTTCATTGCGGGAATGCTCAACTCGCTCTTGTGCTACATGCCACTGGCAAGGTGGATCCAAACATACGAACGGTACTTTGATGCCCAATACCCAGTGCTTGATGCAAGGGAGGACAACATCCCGAATATGGTAACAGATGGGTTCTACTCTATCGCCAGCCGACCGTTCATTGGGCAGAGTTGATAACCTGCTTCGGGGAAGTCGGATAAGTCTTGGCCGCTGAGACTGGATTGGAATATGATATTCAAGGTTGCACTGACAGCGGAAGTTCAAAAGCTTGGATTTCGGATGAATCGGAAAGAGGATCCCAGCTATTCATCTTGCACTGCCATTACAGCCACTCCTTCCACGCCCATACACCACCTGCCAAAGCCTTAAGCTCTCTGATGTCAGTTAACCATCATTCTGGGAAGAAAGTTGAAGGAGATGATTTCAATTGAGTTTTTCAGAGCAAGTCACAGACCAAAGGGGCAATTCTGTCATTGACGACACGAGCATGTCATCTGCCATCAGGCTATCTGTTGTCCGTTTTCAGACATCCCATCGCCGAGACCCAACGTTATGGACGAGTCGTTGGGTCATCGCAACAGTATGGCCTCCCGCAAGGGTGGCTAAACATTGGCATATATAATGTGTGTATCATTACTTCACCAGGGAAACGGCCAATTGCGTGGCCGGCATAATCCAGGATCAAATACATTCCTGCGTCGTGCTACATTGCCACGATGAGACACTCCTTGCTGGACCTAGCTCTGCTTCTATCCGGGGTGCTCGCAGACCCCTTCCAGGCCCCCTTGCAGCAAGATATCATAGCACCTTCTTATACCGTCAAAACATGCATGCCCGGCGACACGCTTACTGCATGTGATGGCCAGCCTGGTAGTAACGACATACACCGCGGTGTCACCGATGATCCCCGTAAAGTGCATGGCAAGAATTACGACTATGTCATCGCTGGAGGCGGGCTGACTGGTCTCACGCTGGCCGCCAAGCTTGTGGAGAAAAAGTTTACAGTGCTGGTGATCGAAAGTGGTTTCTACGCATGGGAATACGGCCCGAAGATCGACGATCTCAACACCTACGGTCAGGTCTTTGGCAGCAGTGTCGACCACGCCTACGAGACCAAGCCCCAGCTGGTAGGCAACGACGGCGACGTTGGACTAGACAAGGACATCAAGATCATCCGGTCCGGGAACGGTCTCGGGGGCTCTACACTCATCAATGGCGGGACATGGACACGGCCTCACAAAGTGCAAATCGATTCCTGGAACAGTACTTTTGGGAATACTGGTTGGACTTGGGAAGCGCTAAAGCCCAAGATGGATGAGATTGAGATCCCGCGGGATCCGGCAACAGACAAGATTACGCCAGGCTCACTCCATCATTTTGATCCCAACTGCCATAACAAGGATCCATCGAAGGGCAAAGTGAAAGTCGGGGCTCGCGATCGCAAGTACGGCTGGTCCCCGCTGATCAAGGCGTTGATGGATACGGTTCAGAAGACATACAACTCCGTCACGAACAGAAAGGACTTGTGTTGTGGTGACCCAACTGGGGTTTCGATGTTCCTGAATACGCTTACCAATGAGCAAGTCCGTACAGATGCTGCGAGGTCCTGGTTAAAGCCAATCTTGGAGAACTCAACCCTAACGCCATACATCACAGTCCTGACTGGCCAGCTCGTTGGCAAAGTTCATCTGGACGCGATTAAACCTTCGACGGGAAAGGCAAAATGGCAAGCTAAGGGGGTTGAGTTTGGGATACACAACAAGACGGAGTGGAAATGGGATGTTTGGGCCAACAAGGAGGTCCTTTTGGCTGCGGGCTCCACGATCTCTCCCCTAATCCTCCAGTGGTCAGGCATCGGCCCGAAAGCTTGGCTGGATAACGCGCGCATACAACAGAAGCTCGAGCTTCCGGTGGGTTATAATCTGCAGGATCAAACGACGACTTCCGTCGTCACAAATCCGAAGGATGGAGGAAAGGGCCAAGGCCAGGCTGCGTACTTTGCAACCTTTGCAGAGGTCTTGGGCAAGAATGCCACATATTTCGAATCTATCCTAAAAGACGACAAACAGCTGGAGTCCATGGCAAAGCAGACGGTCAAGGGTGGCGGCTTTCCTGATACGGTCAATCTCCTGAGACAATACAAAAATTATCAAGAGTGGCTTCTGAAGGACAAAGTGTCATACGCCGAGCTTTTCCTCGATACGGACAATTCTACGCACTTTGATCTCTGGAACCTGATCCCGTTTACTCGGGGATATGTGAAAGCACTGGACTCCGATCCGTATCTACGGAGCTTTGAATATAACCCACGATATTTCGAGAATAAATTAGACTTGTACGGCCAGGCTGCTGCTACACGGCTCGCACGGCAATTAACCAACACGTACGACATGAAACCGTTGGCCGACAAAGAAATGGTTCCTGGGAGATACGTGCCACAGGATGCTACTCTGGACGAATGGGCCTATTATGTGAAACAGAACTACCGTGCGAACTATCACGGGGTGGGTACATGTTCCATGATGAAGCAGGAATATGGCGGCGTTGTCAATCCTGAGGCCAAGGTGTATGGTGTGCAAGGCCTTAGAGTAGTGGACGGCTCGATACCGCCGACACAAGTTTCTTCACATGTTATGACCGTGTTCTATGCCATGGCGGTGAAGATCGCTGAATCAGTGATTGCCGATGCACCCAAGCCCAAGGAATATATACATTGCTAGATGGAAATAGTAACCCGATGAGGATGTTGGTACGAAGGGGATGATCAACAATGCTGGAGGGTGCTGGTACAGGATCTATAATTGACAAACGCCTATCTCTGTTTGGAATACTATCCACTGAGTCAAGACAAAACGTTCAACAGTGAAACTTGCGTAACTTATTTAAAGTAATTGATACAAGCCGCATCTCGATCACCCTGTATGAAGTGATACTTGTGAGATGTTACCCTCCTCTTGTACCTCTCTTTATGGAGCGTTCTGTCAACTCTGTTTCTGAAACGTCGTAATCCATTCTATGATTGTATCATAGAATGCTGCAGTGGCTTTCAGGTCTGGAAAAAGGTGGAAGGCATGGGGCAAGCCAGCATAGACCTTTGTGTGTACAGGAACACTGGAGTGATGAAACTATTAGATCCTGTTTGGAGGCGTCCCCAAATCCTGGCATCAAAGTTGTCTATATTGAGGGCAAAGTACTCACCCTGCCTTTTCTAGAGCCTCGTCATAAGCGAAACCCTCGTCACGAATCGGGTCTTGTCCGGCTACCTGAATCACTTTTTAACATAAATAACTGCGCACTACATAGAGGATGTGTTGAGGTATTTCGAGGGATACATACATGTAGGTGCCAACCCCGCCAAAGAATGCGCCAATAGAGGACTGGCATACGGATCTGCGCCGGCAGTGGGGCAATATTGCTCTGGGTTTCGGATGAGTTAGTATTCTGTTTTTGTATCTAATCACTGACAGAATATTATCAAGGCACTATACCCCAAAACCAATGAGCAGCATGCGTTGGCATCACTGGCGCATCCTTGTTTTGCTCCGGACTGTGATATTCATATTTGTCCTTTGGGAAGTGCGCCGGTTGGCATATGTCAGGTACATTCAGGACCTGACCGATGACAGCCCCAATGCCTTTGTCTCTGTCTTTCATAGCTAGCACGGCAGCCTAAAAAAAAATCAGAAACTGAATAGAGATGGTGGAACTTGGACGCGATTATACACACAATGTTTCCCCCAGAACTGCTTCCACCGACAATCACCTTCTTTGGGTTGATCTCTAGGGTATCTGCGTTATCTCTACACTGTGTCAAGGTCAATAGAAAATCATCAGGAACATACACCTGAAACTCGATGTCAATAGCTTACCCATTTAATTGCATCCCAGCAGTCATTGACGGCATAGGGAAATTGATATTCCGGGGCCCTATTTCTACCATCAGAACATTTCCAACAAGGAAGAACGTTTTGAATCTCATGTATGGGAAGGAATGTAGTAACTCACAGACGATAATTGACACTAACAACAACCGAGTCGGTTCTCTTGGCAACCAAACGATTCATGGCCTCTTCAGCTGTGTGGTCTCCAAGAACCCAGCCTTCGGAGTCAACCAGTTAACAAACCAGCTTATCATATACAACAATGGATCACATTCATACCTCCTCCATGCGCGACAAAGGATAACGTTGAGTTCTGGCCAACGGCCTTATCCTTGTAGATCCTAAGTTCCAGCTCAGCGCCGTCCCGAGCCGTGATATTTCGATGGCTAATCTCAACGCTCTCAGTGATTGACACATCATATGGAAATGTCACTGGAAGCTGAGACATGATTTCACGCATCTCCATGGCTGACAGTGTGTTCATCTCGGCAAACGGACTGGGCATGTCCTTATATTTGTCGAAGTCGGGGTCGGGGATAGAATAATGCGCGTATCGCAATGACTGTTCCTTTGTTTCGGACGACATCTTTGCTAGAGCTGTGGCAACAACTTGGGATTCGAGTTAAATTGAAGTTAATTGTTTATTCTGCCAGGCGAGGCCGCGATGAATTATCTTTCCATTGAGAATTGCAACATGACATTTATCGATATATAGCCTGCTGGTTTCGGGAAATGTCTATCTATATTCCCAGCTATAGGAGTACGTCACTTTGTCATAGTAGAAGGCTCCTCTCCGTAAGAAACATAAGTCTTCGCTAGCTGCGCACGCACGAACTGTAATGATGTAGTGTTAGCTACTAACAACGCACCCAGCGATCCACACCATATTACACTTCCTTCACCAGCTTTGAACGACTTTACACAAGCTGGTCTATCATCAGAGACACAATTTGGCAAAACGGACACAATTGTATCATAGTTAACCCGGAAGAAAAAGGGGATAGAGTAACGTTCTTGACCAGTCATATTGACACTCGTTGAACAGTTGACTTAAACGTCTGATTTGTCCTAGAGAGGTCAGCATGCATATAGCGCTCAAAAATCCCTTAAACCCAAGCATACCACATGGACAAACAATCAGCGATGTTTACAACCAGTGTCCCTGGGATAGGAGGTGTCACCACCCATTTGCCCCGAGCGTTGCGGACTTGCAAAGCGAGTACGTTATCCTGGGACAAAAATAGTAAAGCATTCGTAGTCCTAGGAAGGCAACCACAATAAGCTGGACCAACACCAAGAATGGCGGTACGGTTGATCATTACAGTGATTACAACAATAGCCTTGGAGAAAGCAAGAAGCAAATCACCTCTTTCCTTTTCTAATTTAATGAGCAGAAACAAGCCCTTGCATGCAATATCCTACGGCAACGCTTTACAGCAGCGACGAAAGATCCGTTAATAAGATTCTTCCCGCGGGTTACGATGTTTACAAGTCCCCAGGGATATGAAAGATAATGAAAATCCGATCTCTTGTGGTGAACTCTTTGTATGATTCCCATACTCGAAGATTTCCAACTTATAGCAAATCAAGGGCCAGAGTACCGATTTTGTCAAGGTTGTGTTTACTAAGTAGCCACACTTCTTCTCTCATACCTTTGCAGGTTGGCAAGGACTCGCCTCCTTCTGACATCGAAATGCTTCATGGTTCTGGTAAGCCATAAAGCCCGTCCCAGGAACGCATCCAACATACTCAGCATCAATTTCAGGTGCCTTGAGTATGTTTGTCTCCACCCACAAGGCTACTTTCCCACATTCCGACATAATCCCGCCAGGCCCATATGTTTTCAAAATATTGTTACGCAATGCAACATGGCCTTTGTTAGATCGACCCGCTCTTTCCATGGACCTAAGATCCATAAAGTAGAAAAGTTCGACTTTTCTATTGTACTTGTGGAATACGCTATCCCCCTCCTTGTAGGTCCCCAGGCGCTCGTCGTAGCACATACGGGATGTTAGAATTCCCGCTTCTGGGGCTGCGTGAGCCAGATCGTCCATCCACTTGCAGGCAGCTTGATCAAATTGGTCAAACCAAACACCTCTTTCAGCTCCCGTCATCTCGGAAAGGTCCTGCCTCTCAAGATTAAAGCAAAGATTGTCAGGGAATCCATTGAATGTGACACGTCCCAAAGTCTTTTCTTTGGGAGAGGCCTCTCGTTCCGGTATTGGTGGCACTAGCAGAGGGGAATCCATGCGGTTTTCTTTTGACAATTCTCTGATTGAATCTCTGATCCAACCCCAGTAACCGTTCTTGTCAGTCGGCTTGTGGGCGAAATGGACACCTTGACCGTCTTGCCGGTTTTGTGTGGCTTTGTATTGGGATCGACCGTAAGGAACCTTGACAAACTCGCGCCACATGCCTGCATCAGGAGGGAGAGACGACCAAAATTTGATAACACCGTCTGACTCCCACCAGGCCTCAAAGTCGGCGATCGATTTCCATGTGGCAATCCATATCCGTGTCTTCCCTATTCCTGGGAAAACAATCCCGTCCTGGGTTACTTGATCAAGGTGGCAGTTGGAGCCTGTTATGAGAAGACTGAATGTCCTGATAAGATTCTCAACAGCAGGTGATTGGAAACCGTCAGGCTGTTGGACCCCAAAGAGAGAGTAGACAAAAGTCCCTTCCAACGGTTTTTCGATAGTGTACATAGACATAGTGATAGTTTCCAAGGAAAAAGACCCAACAATTGCTCTTAATCCTTATTATTCTTAAGACAACCTTATACTGAATTTTATATATCTCCTCTCTTCGTTGCGATGCGATGCGGGATAATCTGTTCCAATCTCCAGCGGAATTCCGACTTTTATAGGTTAGTTTACGGACATGAAATGGAACACAAATTAACTTTGAACCCCGCAATAGGCTGAGACGAGCCTTCCGAGCCCTCCCTCCACCAACGTTCCGAGATTGCCTTGCTCAGGTCACAATCAGAACTGTGACTGGTTAGATCTAGGAGGCCTTACATATATAGTGTCCAATATGGGGCGATCTCCCTGGACAGAGTATGATTTCGGGAATTACAGAAGCATCACTAATGAAAGATCTCCGTACAGAGACAACCCGGATAGAACCTAGTAGGGTTGGAAAGAAGGCAGATTTCATCAATATAAGGTATTCGAACCCCGAGGATTAGAGAGGAATAAACTAATACTCACATACTGATACACTTAAGCGATTCTATTCTTAGAGATGTAAGAGGATGAAAAATAAAATAGTATTATTAAAGATCATATGTATAATTATCAGAAGATGTTGAAGCAAAGAAAATTAGTCCTTTAATTAGTCCTTTGTAGGAAAGTAGGCTAAGGAGACTTGATGCGGAGCTTTTGTTTACGCACACAGAAGTATATTCACTTAAAATAGACACTATTCTGACCGCGGTGTGCAGCATCGGGAAGTTGATTCTGCAGGATCCTTGTTAGCGAAACCTGCAATTTGTGGCTGGAAAGTCAAGTCACCTTGATATAGAAGAACCCGACTTGTATGTAGGCCTCGTAGATTTCCGTCGCTAGTCTCTGGCGATCTCTACGATCTGGACTGCTCAACGATGCGACGTCGGTGATCGGAATATTCTCAAAGTCTGTCACAGGTGGCTTTTTGGATCGATAAGGCTGCTCCATGATGGGTAGTGAGATGTTGGTGGTGTCGTTCTGTGGTTTGGGTATGTGAGTTCCGTCCCTTATCTGAAGATAACTCGCTACCCCGCTTTGATATCCTGAGTTCATCCGTCCTTCTAGAAGATATTTAAATTATCTATCTATTATTGGAGAGCCCCCTTACTCCGTGGCTGTATATTGACACATTACAATAGGTCTCCCTGGTTCGGTAGTACGTTTTACCCTATAAGCTTAGTATGTATTGATCCTGGCGTTTTGATACAGCCATGTGCTCTAGAACAAGACGTATGTAAAAGGCTAGTTCTCCGCAGTACGTCATACAAAGGATGTATATTTGGAGATGGCAATACTTCATCACTCGATATATCTTCCTAAGGAACAGCAATGTAAATATCGATACCGAACACGCGTTCAGGCCCATATTCCCAACCTATGCCATATACCAAAACCCAAACAGCCATCTCTCCATCCTCAACACATATCCCACTAGGCATTCCATATCAGCCCACCTCTCAACTCCTTGCCAAACATATGCAGTCCAACACTAACCAATCAGGCCATCCCCACTCAGCACCAGAAACTTCCTCGGTAGGTAATCTGTGTGCATTGGCACGGTACGTTACCACCGCAGCAATTATACGTCACTTCTGAGCCGGGCTCAACTGGCACGTCCAGGTCGTATGATCCATGAGGTGTGTCGTAGTGCAGCTTTCCCGGCTGGTGTCTCCAATCCGTAGTCGTTGTCCATTTGGCCTTATAGCCATCATTGCAGGTTGCATCGCAGGTAGTTGTCACCGCATTGCAGTTAAAGCTGCAGGTTTGGGTGCCGTCGTCTTTCAGCTGCACGTTCCAGGAGGTAGAGTGGGAGACGAAAAGGGTGCCGACAGCTTCGAGACATGCTTGGGCGCATGGGAGGAAGATGATGGAGAGAGGGAGGAGGGATTTGGGAAGCATCATGAAGAGTTTGGAATGATTTTGGAATTGGAGTAGTGGTGTATTGTAGAAGATAGGATGGAGACTTGCTTCTTTACTTTGTGCGAAGAGAAGGCTTGGGTTAAATAGTTTTGCTTCGTCTGTCCATTGTTCTGCTGTTCTGCCCGGGAAGTATACATAAGTCTATACACATACTGCAATCTATCAAGCTTTGTAGGGTTACATCCGGGGGAGGCTTTGTGGACGGCTATACCGAATCTACCACTCTAGTGGGAAGGATGAGGTCCACCGGCCCGGTCATGATCTGGCATACCCCAGCTTAGCGGAGGGAATTAAATCCCGATAATATGGGGTTGGACTGTTGCCAAGTATATTAATACTTTTAGTGCTTTGACTCAAGGCCTTCGTTATAATATGTGATGTTCCGAATCTAATCAATATCCTAATTAGGAAACCCGACAATGTAGTGCAGAAAGTCAATGGACTTCGATCATCCCCAGGATGATGTTTTCTCCCGTATTCATTTATTCATCCAACCTTATTTTGGATTTTCTTATCCTATTCAACGCTTGGTTCGGGGTTCCTAAACAGCGGCTCGTTTAATTGTATGCCTCGAAGCTGGTTAGGTCTCGGCAAGCTGCCGATACCATC
The DNA here is from genome assembly GCF_001204775.2 of Aspergillus nomiae NRRL 13137. NCBI lineage: Eukaryota > Fungi > Ascomycota > Eurotiomycetes > Eurotiales > Aspergillaceae > Aspergillus > Aspergillus nomiae. Next base: position 29,202 of record NW_015378356.1, read on the forward strand.
GGCTTTACCGATGCGAACTGAGATGAGATGTTCCAATATCATAGCAATTTATCACTTTATCTTTATTCTTGAACCGAGATCGCTGTGTATGTACCTGAACTTTGCTTATATTTAGTCCTTTTTTCTTCTCTACCCATTCTCACATAGCTGGTCAAGCCTTCGTTCTCCCAGATTGACGCATCACCCTTGACGCCAATTATTGCGGTTTAAACCCAGAACAACCTACCACAAGCCGGCACCTCATCAAGATAGAAATGAGCCTGCCACCTTGAACACTTTACTAAACGTTCACAGTCCCAAGCACGACATGAAAGTGCTACAAACCAAATCCCCAACGGTCACATGCTTGCTATCTAAAATACCACCAAGCAGCCCCTCACGTCGTAGCGCCACAGCATTTGGTCAAAATCTGCGCCCGAAAAATTCCGGCCGTCGCCATTGTATTTTGCATTGATGGCGCGAGTCCAAAGACCCAGCGATCCGTTGCGTTAGTCCGGGGAATATTCCGCCATATGATAGGAGTTGTATCCCAGTTTCCTCGACGCAACGTACAGTGCTGTGCATATTGTTAGCCTCGCCTGTCCGATGGGAGCTGAGGTTCGGTCTAACCCACACATGATCCCTGTACGGGACATGCCCAGCGCGAGTACTTTCATCGGTTTCTCGCGATGCGCCGGTGGCTGCATTTGCGGATAAGCCACAGTGGGGAAGGGGATGCTGGGCCATGGTCGCGAGATCTCCAACCAAAGTTCGAGAATGGACCAGAGGAGAACGTGGGTATTAGTCCCATGCATCGGTCGACGGCATCTATATATACGATGCTTTTGCCTGGTGGCGTGGGAGTGCGGGTTTAGCGCCAGCGATGTTGGTCTTTGTTTCCCTGGCCTCCAGGATCTCAATCCCTGCTGCGTAGCTGTCTTCTCTTTGTTTGCCTAGACCGTTGAAGTTAAGCCAGCGTCAGCCTTGTTGTCTTACTAAACGCTTGGCACGCTCAGGTCTTGCTTTTCAACCGCTGGTGTAGCTCAGCAATTGACATGCCGCGATGCTACAACCCAGATTCATTCTATATAAGTGGGTATGGTGGCTTTACCCATGGCCCTGCAAGGAGTGCCAGGTGTACGTCTTTCTTGACTACTGTTATACTTACTAATGATCTTCTTTTCTAAAGGGGTAAAGCTCTGGCATTAATAGGAAATGGTCGCAATGCCTATATGCGTTATTTTTAGAACCTATGAAACTGTATAATCACGGTTAAGACCTACATTTGTCTATATACCCTGATGTATACTTCGTCGCCGGTGGTATATCCTCATCCGGCCGAGTGATGGGTAATTGATCGATATAAGAGTGAGTTCGACTCCAATTACCAGACCCCAAACCTCACTTCATGACGGCAAGTTCCAAATAAAATCCAAATCCAAATGCGCCGAGTCCAATCCGTAATCTAACTGACCGCTATCATCCCAAGTGCCGAACGGCGCCATCAAAGGATCTATTGGTAACCAAAGCCACTCATCTCCACTTTCATCCAAGTGTCCTAGCATAGGGTCATTCGACCCTTGCACTAGTTCGGTCTGCCCCGGTGATGATAGAGAATTGATATGCTCCTGACCTTCCAATTGAACATCCTTCTCTCTCTCCTGGGCCGAGGTCATGAAGGTCTGTCGCAGACGAGAAACATGGATCTGCAATAGGGCTGCGTATCGCGATATGAGCTGCATGTCGTCTAATGGGCTCGATTGCAGGGTAGTGATCGTCTGCTCAAGGAGATGTAATGATGCGTGAAGCTGCGTGGTTCGGACGCCTAGTGCCAGGGCTTTCATTAGGAAGATTGAGGAACTGATCACTCGTAGGAAGACGCGGATTGGGAGGTATTGAATGCTGGGTTGGATAAGTAACCATTGCAGGATCTCGGTCGACCTATTGATGACTTCGTCGATGCAGGTGCGGTCAGTGGTCACAGACTGGGTAGGTGAATTGAGGATGTTTTCGACCAGCGATTGGACTTTGATGGAGTTTGTGAACACTTGCAGATATTGGTATTCGACGTGCAGGATGGATTCCAGATGAGAGTCTGCATGCCTCATTAGCAAGGGAGACAACAAGACGGGGGCTACGGTGATCTACTCAATGTTGGCCGGCTGGCCTGCCAGCGGTAGAGCATGCTTTCCCAATCTTGTGACGACCTGCTGTCCCTCATCGCATTACCAGTCCTGGGTATTGATGGGAAATGTGTGTCTGTAATATCTTTAGCTAGTCGGATTAAGTCAACCCATGATGCCATGAAATACATCCATTCCTTGTCCACATAAGGACAATCCGTGATACCCTCAGACACGTTGACTACCGGCATCTCTGGGACAAGAGGCGTGCACCCCAGCCGGGAGGCAAGCATGCCTGCAAACACATACAATAAAGAAGGAAGACGGCGACGTCTCCACTCTAATTGTTGCAGATAGGTTACTGCGTCCGACCGCATACTAGACACATCATACTCATCCTTCCTCTTTCCACTATCACCCCTAAAAATACCTAGCTCATGAGCCAATGCCAGCGCAGTGCTCACTAGCATCCACGACATCCGGTCAGAGCGTCTAGTAGGTTCAACGACATCTTCCTTCCAGCGATCAGACATAGGTATCTCTTCTGCTGATGCCGGAGGATCTCTGAGGTCTGGCTCTGTAAGAATCAGATCTGAGTCCCATCCATCGTTCTCCAAGGGAAAGTTGAGTGCCCGGGGATACCATTCGCACATGAGGAGAAGTGCTTCGATCGAACCAACATGTCTTGTCTTTGCCTTTGAGAGCTTCTCCTGACCTAGCATGATGCGGAGGAGTAGATGCTGGTAGTGCTGCCATAGTCGATTGTGAATGGAGTATGCTCGGGAGGTACCACCAAATCCAGGGAGACCATGGTATCTTGACGAAATCATTAATATGGTGCAGCAAAGCATGGGTTCCTGAGTCACGAGCCAGTAGTGGTTTTCGGGCGTATTGTAGAAGTCGGTTAGAATGGGCGACAGAGGGAACATATTCTGGAAGAATCTGTATTCGTTAAAGTCTGGCCCATATAATTGGCTGTATGGAGCCTAGAGATCCGTAAACCTACAGCTCAACGAGAATGACTGCTTCACGGGCCTTGATCCATCCCATCCTAACGAACCGACAAGCGTTCCATATTCTGAGTACATCTGCATGAACGGGACTTCGCCCTTCACTATTGGTACTATTTTCCGTGGGAGTTAGTGATGTAAATGGAAAGGGGTTTGGTATATCCCCCTGTAAAAAGAGATCGAAAGGGTCATTTCCAGAGGGAACCAGGTGCTCTAAAGCCTTTACAGCATTCCTATTGGTATCTGACCGCATCTCTCCATCTTCTAGAATGAAATAATCAGAGTTGTTATCTATGATAGTGGGCAGCAGAAACTCACCTTCTTGCGATGAGTTCTGTTGAACTTCTTGCGTACCATCGCTAGCAATCCTCGAACGGGTGGCTCTTGGCATATTGGAGTCTTGACAGTTTAGGATTGGCGCATAACCCGGATAAAAGACGAAGAAAATAGCACCATACCAAGGTTCTCTCTCGCCCACGGCCTTTTCTCCGTAAACCGACAGTCCAGGTTCATCTTCTTACACCGAGAACATGGTGCCACACTTTCTTCCCCAAGCTCACATTTCGCTTTCCTTTCTCGGCAAGGGATGCATGCCTTATATGTACGACGGTAAGTATAGTCGGTGACAGCTCGACTGCGTGGCGGACGGTGCATGGCTGCATGCATGTAGTGGTGGCGGAAGAGGAGGTTAATTTATGTGGGGAAAGGTACATGCGGAGACTTTTAAATAGCCTTTTGGTTATTTTAAATCAACCCTAATTCATCTGCAGCGTCACTAACTAATTACGGTTACGGGTGGGGAACCGGCAATTGACATGTATTACTTGCATGCTCCTAGGTCCACATCGTCATGCATATCACAGTCAGAGTACCCTAAGTCAAGTACCGAAACTGTGGGTGATTGTCTCCCTCCCTCGTAACATCTACTCGGGCATCCGGGTCCACCGTCCCATATACTCGGTCACGTCGCCTGTTCTCATGGCTCAATTTCAGATACAGCCCTAATGCTAGTACTGCAATCAGACCAGTCAATGCACACCCGATGGCACACCCCCTAACATAGAATGGTCTGAGATTGTTTATTAGCTTGTATCCATTGCACCAAGCGAAGCCACGTTCAAAGGAAGAAAAGACAAGAGAGAAAAATAAAAGAAAGCGAGAAAGATTAGGAGAATAGAGAGAAACTCACCCTTCAGAATCCGGAAAGGCCGAGCTGCTCACAAAACTCGAACACTGACCGAAAACTGCCAAGATAGCCATGCCAGCCCCCTTCTTTGAATCCCCTCCCTGGTTGTTCAACAACCAAGTGATATTAATCGAAAGAGCGGGAAACACTCCGCAGGTCGCCAGCCACACTCCAAAATATCTCACCCCAGTTTTATGTTCATCCTCCACCGCGGCGAGGATGAGGTATCCTACCATACCGACCATGGCAGACACAGTGATCACTAATCCTCTATGTCCCCATCGATCAGATATAATGGCTGCCACGATGCAGAGGAGGAATGACGCGAAGTATGGAGGCGCCGAGAGTCCCTGTGCGTTGACAGAGGTATAGCCCATTTCTTTGATAATGGTGGGAAGGAAGTTGGACAGTCCAGCAAAGGAGTAGTTGCAGCAGAAGTGGATTGTCATGTGGACATAGTTCTTATAGTCAGCTAGTCCTTGGAGGATTTGTTTCCATTCCATCCGGTTTTTAGCAGTCTGATCGACGGTTTGGAGGCGTTCAACAGCTTGGGTTTGTTCGGTTTCGGTAAGGCATTTGGCGGTTCCTGGAGAGTCAGGGAGGCAGAGGAAGACAACGATGGAAAAAAGGACTGTTGGTGCTCCTTCTATACAATGTGTCAGTCTGGTATCAATCAGAAGCTTTGTATTCATCCTTTGAAATAGGAAGCGACATACCAATAATAAATAGAAGACGCCACGGCGCGATGGAATTACGGATATGAGTAATGCCAAAGGCAAGTGCACTTGCGAAGCAATTTGCCACAGGTGACATTCCCAGCAGCATGGAGACACGGAATCCAAGTTCCCCTCTCTGGTAGAATAACGATAGAAAGTAGGGTGCGCCTGCCCCAAACGCAGCCTCGAATATACCCAATAGACAGCGGCAGACAATTAGCTCAGCCAAATTCGTCACTGCACCACTGCACATCGCGGCTGCTCCCCAGCTATATTGGTTCAGCGTTGATCAGCCCACTAGTCTCAAGGCCGGCAAACCTACCAGATACAAAGAATAGCAACATAAATGTGAGCGGGTAGAATCTTCCACAAGACTGTAGTCCATTCAAATAGAATGTAGCATATGTAGAATGAGTACAGCACCCAGGACCATTCCTTGTCGTCGAGACCAAGTGCCGTGTCTATGCCAGCTGTCTTGGCGTTTCCGATGTTTCCTGTGCGCATTAGTCTGGGACGATATACTGGTAATGGGAGGCAAGAGCACACTGTACCTCGGTCTAGATAAGACAATATGTACAGTATGCAGACTATTGGCAAAACGCGACGATCAAACTGTCCGAGTCAGCCCTAAGCCCCTTACTTCGATATAATACATACCTTTCGGCGGATGGATGCCTGGTCCGCGGACCGCACATGAATGTGCTGACCATCTTTTGCATCTTGGAATTGTGCTTGCTCCAGATGAACAGTTTTAGACTCCTTGACTTCGTTTTCGCTCATTGTTAGTCAAGTTCAAGTCACTATATCTCAATTCGAATCTGAGGTAGACACGAAATGGCAATAGCGATATCACGGCTCAGTTAATCCCCACAGCCCCATGTCCAACAAACAAGTATACCATATTTATATCTGTTGCAGGTGAGCTTCCCCGCATTGACCTCCCTTCCCCATGGGGTAGGGTTATAGCATCCCCCTACACCGGGTATCCCGCCCCAGCGCGGATAATTGGCAATATCCGCAGTCAAATACCCGCACGAACTATACGCCTTATCGCCATCAAAACAACAGCTATATAACGTCCACGATCGCCTACCCTTGGTTTCAATACATCATCACAGAATTCAAAGCACATAGCATTCCACTGACCAATTCCACATCACCACTTGTTCAAAATGACTCTCACCGAGACAACCCCCTACCCCTTCACCTTCACCACCAGCCCGACAAACCAGCCCTCAAGCAAAGATGCCGCCAGAGACCAGACCCTCACCCTCAAGAATGTCCGCGGCAAAATCCCCTCCATCCAAGCCTCCACCCTCCGCACCATGATGCTTGAGGCGCACTCCGACCCCACAAAGATTATCGCCCACGCCTGCTCCTACGATGGCCTCTCCTCGCGCCTCGTGCAGGAAGCCGGCTTCCCCATTGTATTCCTGGCCGGTTACGCCGTGGCCAGTTCTTATGGACTCCCGGATACGGGGTACATTGCCATGGCGGAGATGTGTGACAAGATCCAGGAGGCCGTGCGCGCGACGGATATTCCTGTTATGGCAGATGGGGATACCGGGTACGGAAGTCCCATGAATGTCAAGCGCACGGTGGAGAGCTTTGCAGTTGCTGGTGCGGCCGGGGTGATGATCGAAGATCAGACGTGGCCGAAACGTATGTCCCCCGTTTCTTTTCCTTTCCCCTTACTTTTGTTGTTTGTTGTGGTGGATGGGAAGACCTGGCCATAGATCCAGAGACTAACAAGATGCGTAGGATGCGGCCACACCAAAGGCAAGTCCGTCGTATCGAGAGGCGAAGCGTACGCCCGGATCCAAGCGGCCGTTGATGCCCGGAACAACGGCCAAGATATCTTCGTTCTGGCGCGTACTGACTCCCTAATCCACGGATGGGAGGAGGCTATGACCCGGGCGAAGGAGTTCAAGCGCATCGGTGTAGACGCCGTCTTCGTTGAGGCATTACCCGATCGCGAGGCGATGCAGAAATGTGTGCAGGAACTACAACTGCCTGTCTTTGCGAATATTATTGAGGGCGGGCTGACGGAGAACCTGTCAGCCAAGGATCTGGCTGAGCTCGGGTTTTCGGCCGTTGCGTATCCGTGGACGCTTGTGGCGGCCAAGCTGAAAAGTATTCGCGAGACGCTGGAGGCGTTGAAGAGGAGTATGACTACTGGGGCACCGCCCATGATTCTGGACTATGCGGATGTTTGTGAGGGCGTTGGATTTAATAAGTATTGGGTAAGTCCAGTTAGGGTTTCGTAATGGGCTTCCTTGAGGACTTTCGCTAACTGTGACTTAGGATCAGGAGGTGAGATATGAGTATAATGAGAATGGACTGGTGGGAAATGGGAACGGAAGAGGATAGTGGGGGTGGCATAGCTTTGGGTGTATTTAACGATATGATACGATATAGCATAACTGATCGTTAGTAACTTTGCACATTCTAGGTTTACACGCGTCCTCCATCGTGGAGTCAAGATGCTGACCTCCACTTCCTTAGCCCATGTTCGGGGAACATCTGGTTAGATCACAATAACCATAGATACCAATAGGAGGACGCTCAATTAGATCATAATCCAACGACCCATAGATTCGCTCAAAGCTAGGTGCAATCTAGATCTCTATGTACTCGTCTGCGCGCAATCTTGAAATTCCAGGTAAATCCATTAAATCCTAAGTGCTCATGGGTATGTTGCAATATAGCATATGGGGCGTCAAAATCAACAGAGACAACAAAAAAGGCTACATCAAACACACAAAGTAAGACCTATCAAATACAGGATATATGTCATCAATCATGCCAATGCACCGCCGTGCGCTATTATAGGATTAAAGTGAAAACGTGATGCAAGAAAAGAGCTTAGCCATGAATGCAGACAATGCAACGAAAATCAAAAGAAAGGCTCATTACTTCTAACGGCGAGAGGCCAGTTTCCACCTGCCGCCACCCCAGGACAAGATTCCTTCCTGGATAGCCCAGTCGCGAAGGGCAATGTCCTCCTTCTCCGAGTCCAGAGAGACATCACCCTTCTCGTAGTGGCGACCGACATGCTCCATCCGCAGATTCCAACTTTGAAAGCCAGCGAACTCCTCTCCGCAAAAGCCACATGCGCTACGAGGCGGCGCTCGGCGTTGTTCATGCCAACATCGAATGCGCACCGCCTCAAGGTCCGCATCAAATTGTTGTTTCTCCTCTTCGGTGGCTTGGCTGGACTTGGCCCAGGGTGCGTGCATCCGACGGTGGTGCTGGGTGAAAAGATCTTTGCGGTTGAAATCGTTGGTGCAGCTCATGGGTCTGGCTCTGCTCGCATTGTTAATATTGCACTGGCCCACATCACAGCGATAGAATCCTAGCTGGACATGCTGTGATGTTACATGTCGCTTCCACTCATTCTTAGAGGCAAAGGAGCTAGTGCATCCATAGCGGGAGAAGGTGCAAACAAAGGTACGACGGGGCCGTGTGCCTTTTTTGGTCTTTGATTTGGCGGACGTCCGACAAACGCGGGCAGAATTGGAAGTAACAGGTTCTCTCTTCCGGGAACCCTTCTGGCTGCGGTTATTGTAACGCGTCGCCTCTCCCTGACCAGCGTGTTGGTTTGCCGGTACACGTGGGGGACTAGGCGAGACAAATGAGTCCTGGTCAGGTGCTTGTCCTGCGCCAAGATAGCTGAGTGTGTCGCTGGCATGGTCTAGTTGGCTGTGTTGGTGCATGTCATGGTTATGCATAGGGATTGACTCATTGCCTGGTATGCGTTCCGCGTCGAGTTGAGCATCGAGTTCAGCGATCGGTATGGGCATAGGATAGTTCTGCACAATCTGAGATGGAGCGACTGAGGGCTCGACATTCACAGAAGGTCCCGGGGAGCAAGAGCCCCAGTGATCGAGTGGCGGCAGCACTGAGTCCGCGCAGCTGGCCGGCGGGGACATATAGCATCCCATGTTTCCCCAATTATTGGTTGGAGGGGTTTCAGCTTCGGTGGATGAATAGCCACTACCAAAGGATGGGGAGACGTCGGACACCATAGGATAGGCTCGGGCCTCCATGCTGTAAGGTGAACTAGTTGGATTTAGGTGCACGCCTGGGGTCGATAGAGGCATGGACGAGGGAAGCCACGAATTCTTCATGGTGAAGTCAACATGGGATATCTGGCGTTCGATCTCGGCAGTGCGCTGACAAAACACAGGATCAGCAAATGAGTCTGGGTCTGGGAAAAGCTCGTAGTCCTGGGTGGTGGAATGTTGAGGGTCGGTAAAAGAGTTGGGGTCGTCCATCGTCCACGAGTTCCGGCAATCCTTTCTTTCTGGGAAAACAGATAGATGAAGGGAATTGATCGAGAAGAAAAAAAACACCAAGCGTCATAATTCTGGGCGATCACGAATTTTTATTTTCAGCTGAGAACCTCGAACCGCATGTGTCTTCACCTTGGGTGCCCATCAAGCCGGGCAAAGCCAGAACCAAGCTGAGAAAAGAGATGGCGATCGGCGATCCTGAATGGCTGTTGTAGAGCCGCAAATCCTCTGAAAACCAAACCGTCCAAAAAGAGTGATCGTCATCGAGTGGAAATACGTACTCCGACATTGATGGGAAGCGCCGCCCCTGCAGCGGTCGGGAATGATCATTTGGCGCAGACTGGGGCTACTCGAATGGACCAGTCGTAGCATTTTTCCTCCCCCCTTTTTCAGCAATTTTTTTTCGTTTAATTACTTTTCCAGCGAATCCGACAGGAGTCGGACAGGTGGCTGTTTGACTACAAGGGTGGGTGCCCTCGTGGTTCACGATTAGGGGTGGAGGAACCGCCATGATGATAGCTCCGAATGCTTGCCATTGGGGTAAATGATTGGATACAAATGCTCCAGCCTAAGAGAGCCTCACGCGCTGTCAGTCTGGAATGAATTTAGGTAGGGACTTCGGAAGATTCCATTCCAGGATCTGCTGTCGTCCACGACGGTTTTGGCTTTCAAAAGCCGCGTTTTCCACGTGCATATTGTCAATAAAGAGTATGCAGTGCAGTTGCTGGTCGCGAATCCTCCAAAGACGTATGGATGAAGGCAACCGAACGGAGAAAAAAAAAGAAAAGAAAAGAACAAGTCAGGGATCATTTGGAATGAAGGGAGATTTTTGCGCGAAGTGCAACCAAAGGCCAAGTCAGCCTCAGCGCCAGTACCCCCAGGCAGTGCTGCTAAGAAAGCCAAAAATGCATTAGTCCATGCACGACCAGTCCGCCGTACCCACAACCGCGACAGACTCGTGGGGAAAGGAAGCCTTATCGAACCCATCAGCGTTCATTTCCCCCATCGTAATAGCACGCGAACCAATTCCAGGTGTCAGCGGTGATGGAGCTGTCTGCAGGGGATAACTGGAAAGGGCAGGATCAGATGTCCATCATTCTCTCTCAGTGGCTGACAGTTTGGGGCGTTTTTCGCCCGTCCCATCGATGCATGAATGCATCCTTCTCTCTGACTCTTGTCCCGTTCAGGAATCGTAACGCGAGAGATCCTCGGTGCCGCAGTCACCTTGCGTTTATCCCACAGAGAGAATCATTGTGCTCCTGTCATTAAACGCGCGACATCATAAATAGCGTCCAGGGAGGGGAGACGGATCGACTCCAGAAGGTTGATAATAATAGATAGTCGAAGACCATGACTCCATTGTACTGGATGCGCCTAGATCAGTCCTGACAAGACGGCGCACGAAGAGAGTAAAGATTCCGAGAAGGACCTCAGGTATCTACCCATTTCACACAACCGTTTTACCGCCCCCAAACTACTTTAAAATACCGATGGTACACAGCGTGACCACCGATGGACGGCCATTGGGGGTGGTTATTGGTCTTCGGCAACCGGGCCCCTCAGTTCCAGTACCCGAAACCCTGCCCCAGAACCACGCTGGAATCTTTCTGGCTGACCACCATCTTTACGAGTCATGCTCTTGTCACTTTGCTTCTTTTCCTGTCAGTAAGCAAAAAAAAAACAAAATACTTCTTGCTTCTATTATTTTTTTTTTTCTTTT
>NW_015378357.1:0-40107 GCF_001204775.2 Aspergillus nomiae NRRL 13137
TGGTTGTGGGTAGTTTATTGTGGTTGCTGATATTGGTTTGGTGGATGTTATTTTTGTATACACGACCAGGGTGGAAGGTCAGGTGAAAAGCGACTGGGAAGGAAGGAAAGGCTGACAAGGGTCTGAGGCCTGGTATAATTTGAGGTTACTCCGATTTTGGGTAACTTGTGAAATCCAGTGGGATTGAATTAGGGGCAGTCATTCACTTGAGGTAAGCTTGTTGTCAATGACAAGGCAACCTAGTGTAGGCAAATGTCGACTGTCTTATATTCAACCATAGTGAGAGGCCTCAGGTACCTGACCACCTCAGATGATGGAAGAAATTCTGCTTGGGAATTGCCTTTCTGACCTGCCCTGTGGTTTTCAATAGTACTAGGTCATCAACAGGTGATATTTCTACTTTGTAATCTGAACTATTTGATGATATTTCTATTCATGGATATCACATATCCAAGTTAGCAATTCATCCCGTACGTACTCGTTTCCAAGTTAACCGTGAGTCAAACTCGTACATTCTGGTCCTTGAAACCATGGTAGAGGGTTCTGACCACGGAATACAATTTACAGCTTAGTCTATCAATTCTTTCTAGTTGTTTCGACAAGACACATGCACAGCACATGGTGCCAATAGCCATCCAACTGATTATCCACTCATCTACTTCAGGCTCAAGGCACCCAATCCGTAGTCTATGTCACAATGGTACTTCTGCAAATCATCCAGACCATCCACACAATAGAATTCACAGCAGTATTATCGACTGAGGTAAAATGTATTAGATCCATACTTATTATACTGAGATGCCTTGACGTCACAGGGCTGAGTGTACATCAGATGACTGGCACCAGTCATCGGAACTAACATCTGATGAGAACCTCGGACAACGTCACTTGCGTTGCTTGATGCACTGCCTTGACTGTCAATCTGTATGTGTACGCTTCTGTCTCTGATCTTGTGTCTCCTAAAGTAGACACATATATCAAAATTCTACTATATTATCACTACGATATCTTTAGTACACCACATAAATGGCGAAGAAAACGAATGCATTTCTTCATGCAATGCAGCCATGCTGCTCTACCATGACCGGCAAAATAAATGCTTTTAGAACACGGTGTCGAGGCTCGAAAAGAGGTCCTCCTCAATAATCAAAATGTAAATGCAAGGACAGCTTGATCCCGCCGTCCATATTCTCTTCACAATATGCAACAAACCCACCGAAGATGCCACCTCCGAGTTATGGAAAACGCAGTCCCTATACAGGGACCTGCATAGGGAATTCTTCAAAACAAAAACGAAAAAGAAAGTGTAATTATAATAAGACCATAGACTCCTTCATTGAGATCATCAGCACACAGGGAGCATCATGATGTCGCCGACAAAGCGAACAGATTACCAGTATCGTTCATGTCGCGTTTCCAAAACAGAATATGCCTGTCTATTCAGGCACTATCCGGTCTTCATCGTTCACTCGTAGCTCCACAACGGGTAGCTCGTCGTCGTCGTCATCTGCATCCAACGGAGGATGGATATCCTGAATGGGAGTCTCTTCCATTGGGGTCCCGGGGTATACCGCACCGTGATCTCCGGGGCTGTCCGCTAAAGACGCCAGCCGTAGGTCCGAATCGCTAAAGTCGCCTCCACCAACTGCCTGGTTACTAGCGTCGTCGTCGAGCAGGTCATCGTCATCAGAGGTGGATCCCGGTAGCGCTGTGGTCATCTGTGAACGGCCGTGAGCATCCGGGACTCGGTTGAAAGACCACGAGGGCGGACTCGGGAAGCGGAACGGATCGGATTGCGCTCCATCACCGAACTCGGCTTCATCAAAACTCATACCTTCCAGTCGGTGTTCTTTCCCAACGCTCTTCTCCCTAGAAGCGGGACGATTGTTGTATCCAGGGGGCGCGGCCTCATCCCCGTTCTTCGCTTGGGTTCCGGTTCGCGAACCACCATCTCCCTCCTGGTGAGCTGCTCCGACTCCGGTTAAGACGCTCGACGACCCATTGTGGGATGAGCCGCCGAGACGCCGACCGTCCCCCGACGGGGATTGCCCACGAGATTCGCTCGGCGAGCCAGCCTCACTCGCCGGTCGGGTAGATGACTCGGTAATTTCCTCGAGGATCTTACCACCGAGCGGGCGATCGGACCGACGGCGGTAGAAGAGGAGGTAGGCAGCCGAGGTTACCACACTTTGGGGGTCAATAGGTCGTGAGACACTCGAGTCTACGCATGTCAGCCATTATAGTATTGTTATGTTGGTGCTTTGGACCTACCGTTGTACTCGTTCCACTGGCCAGTAAAAAAGTTCTTGGCATATGCAGTATAGTGACCACCTCCCAGACCACCGTAGTGGTTATCAACCGCGAAAAGGTCATAGACTAAGCTCTTACCCTCTTCAGGAGCTTCTACTCTGCCACTCATATCGAGTCCTTCCACAGGGAAGTCAACGAGCACATCCAACTTATCCCGGAAACCGCGGCTAGCACTGAATCTCTTGAGGTGCATGACAAGGATATCAGGTGTCCTCCATAGCTGGAACTTCTTGCTAGCTCGGCGATGTTCCTTGCAGCGTGGACAGTACCAAGCATCGTTCTCGGAAAGTATTTCCTCCTTGTTGAATTCATCTAAACACTCTTCAAGGGTGACGCCCCTCTTCTTGCGGGTTTGGCGGAGTTGACGTCGCTTATTCAGCTCGGGGTCATTTACCCGCTCAACGTCCTGCCATGTTGGCAGGCCGCGAAGGGGATCTCGGTCTTTCTTACTACCGCCAAAAAGAGCGTCATAGACCTCTTCATTCCAGTCAACAACGAGTCCCTCACCTGGTCGAACCAAGGGTCGAATCTGAACTCTGGCAACTGGGGCTGGGGTGCGAGAAACATCTGAAGAGTTATCGGCATCACTACCCGAAGCTGATCCACTCTCAGCAGCCTTCGAATCTGCAGGGTCGGATGGTTCTTCGGACTGCTTATGACCATCAGTTTGCACTCTGAAACAACGTAGAACAACAGGTATGGAACCTACCTCCTCTGGTGGAGTAACTGGCTTCGTCTTTATACGAAACGACATCTTTGGGTATTCCTTGTTGTCTTCTACCGAAGACCAGCCTAGGGGCACTGGCTCGTTACCCTTCATTATCTTCAGTTCGAACATGTCCCGAAATCGAGCAGGGATAGAGCCTTCAGAGCGCGCAGCGCCAGTCTGGGAGGCAGAGTCTGCATCGCGCATGGACACATCCACCATACCATCTTCGCCGTCCACCGAAGATGTCTTGATCTTGGAATCGGCAGACTGGGCGTCGTCGTCGTTCATGACAACAGTATCTGAGTCTTCCTGAGTTGCCTCTTGCTGATCTTCGCCGAGAACCTCCTCGTTCAAAAAGTCACGGGTGGTCATCGTGGCCGCCCCAGCAAGGACCTTGCCATAGATGGCATCGAAATCATAAGCCTCCTCCCGAGTGACAACAATGTACGAGGGCACACCAAAAAGATCTCGCTTTGTCTTTGACCGGTCCACACGGTTAAAAATAGGTACCAGAATGCGGTCAGCCTTCGGGGAGTCAATATTTGGGATCTCCTCTTGATCCGACCTGCTGAAGGAGAAATAACTCTTCTGGGGCTTATCCGGATTGTAATTGGTCGGCACGGACTCGACTTCAAAGAAAGCGATTTCGTCGTTGCCAGAAATTTGACACTCAGCAATGGAGCTCGTGTTATCAAACATTCTGTAGAACTTGCGCTTGAAGATCTCGACCATGATCAGGCGTTCAGGATCGGTGCCTTGCTTCTTGGCGACTAATTCCTTTAAGGATTTGACACTAGAATTCTTGTCGATCTCTACATCAAACCGAACTGGTTTCTTGTGTAGACCGAAGTAGAATACCTCTTTACCCCAGAGATTTTCGATGGGAAGTTGGAGCGTGAGGTTGTTGAAAGGGTCGAAGATGATACTGACCTTGTCGCAGGCAGGGCAAACAAGAGTTGATTTGTACATCCCAGCGAAGAGGTCCGTGATCACAGAATCGTTACGAGCTTTATAAATATCCCAACATTTGTCCGCGAACTCAGTAAGTGCCGCCTTATTATGAACCATTTCATCTGTGGAGTCGGGTTTCTCGATGTAAGGCTTCTTAAGGATCCTGTTCAGATCCTCCTGTAGCCCATCAAGAAGGAAAAGCAGAAATTCTTGGGAGTCCTGCTGTCCATAACCAGAGAATGCTGGGCCGTAGCGACCAATTGTGTGTTTCAGCTGCCTGGGAGCAAAGGAGGACTGGCCTGCTTCGTCATAGATCATACGCAACAAATTTGCATACGCCTTCGCTACATCACCGTTGTGAGCCAGCGGGTTGCTGGGGTTAAGATCCTGCTTATAAACGTCATCTACAGACAATAGTTGTCAGTAATAGTTGGTGGGGAATGCCGTAAGCGAAGATCAATACATACTTAAGAAGTAATAGGTCAACTCCTCAACGCTTCGTACGCACTGCAAGGCAGAGTTCATGTAACACGTATTTCCAAGGTTGCTTAGACCCGTGCAGCCGCGAGGCTTCCCATCTTTCCGTCGTCCCCTAACAGGCTCCGGTACTGGAGACGATCGGCCACTGGCGGTAGGGCTCTTGTTCTTCAGCTTAGAGGAAGCACCATTCTTGAGACTACCCGAGGGAACACCAAGGCGATTAAGTGTCTGCTTGGACGCCTCTGAGATCCACTCCCCACCGGGTATACGTTCCTCTAGCACCACGACATCACTACCGCCAAGTCCAGCAAGATCCAATGTCATCCGACCGTTATAATTAGGGTTGGCGGTCTGATCCTTAGCGTCCTCAAACAACTCCCTCTGGGCACCCTCGGACAGCGAGAGGAAAGTGTGGAGATCGATCACGAGACTGCTACCGGCATTGGCGACGATCGACGCTGCAGCGCCGGTGAAGCGCTTCGCGATGCAGCTGGGGTCATTGCAGCAGATGCTGTCGCGCTGCCCAAACCGCCCAAAATTCTCCAAACACGAACTTTAGTCGACATATCGATGTTGGCCCTTGTTTTAGCTTCCTTCAGCCACTTCTGGAAGTTGGCGTGCCTGCTAGCCAGAATCCGCACGGGCTTCATGTTTTTCTCCCTCAGGGACTGGGGAGTAGTGCCCGCGGACAGGCCAGAAAGTTTTAATATCGTAAAAATTGGCGGATTAATCTCATACTGAATGTTCTCGGAATCCCCGCCAACGTTGGTGTCATGGGCGTAGCGAACAATGGCTGGTGACTGGTCTGCCAAACCGTACCACTGCATGATCAGATCCCATCCTTCTTGAGGTATAATCTCGAAGTCTTCGCTCATCTGCAAACCTGGGCGCAAGGGTACAAAGGGCTCTCCCTTTTCGTCCTTGAAGGATGCATTCGCAGGATCCGTGACTAGAACCAAGTCAGAATTGTCCACCGGACCAACCTCTCCTTCTGTAGCAGTCTTGTCCGTTTTGTCTGCATGAGTAGAGCTCCTAGAGAGCACCCGCTTTAGCCATGCCATCGACACAACATATCCCTTCTGTCCTTCCTTTAGGGGCTGCATCATGAAACACGTTACTTTCGCGACCTGGTCATCGTAGGATGGTCGCTCGGAAGTGGTAGAAGACTGGGCCTTGGAATGAGCCCTGGTCGCGGTAGAGGCGGTGTAAGTCGACATGCTAGAGGGGGAGGGATAGACGTTGTCAGACCCGGAAACATCGTTTGAAGTAGAATCGTCGTCCTCCGTTCCGGTTGTATCCATTTTGTCCGACTGGGACTCCTTCTCGGTCAAGCCCAAATCCATATCCACATCTTGTTCGGCATCGGGAGCCGCCCGCTTCACGCTGGGGGATGATGAGCGGGTGTCACGCCCAGCGGGCGGAGCACTACCATCTCTCTGATCGGAACCAGACATATCTGTGGGCGGATCGCTGGCGAGGGAGAGTCCAGCGCAAGCTGCGGATGGGAGGTCGATGGGACCAGCGGAATCCGGGGTAGATCTGGCCCCAAGTACTTCCTCCTGCAAATGGGCGGGGATATAACGTTGCGGAGGAGAGGAAGAGCCTTGGCGTTGTGTCGCACTAGGATCGGAGGACGGACGAGGGTTTGGTGGCGAGGACGAGGTTGTATCGGAGTTGTGGTGTCCGTGACGTCTTCCGGCCTGCGAGGCAAACGACAAACCCGGAAGTTCCTGGTCTGCGAGGCTCTGCTACCTTACGGCGCTTTGTGGAAGACGTCGTGACAGTGAGCTGCGCACGTCTCGTGGCAGCTCGAGGTAATACGATGAAGGGAGTTATAAGTTAAGGAACACGCCAATGATAGGTGATCGAATCGGTGAGAACCTTCGACGAGAAACGCAGCAACAGGGAAAAGAAAAAAGACAATTAAAGTGTAAAGCAGCGAGTCAAAGGGAAGCGAACTGAATGGAAAAGAAAATCCGTTCGAAAACCCGTTTCGAGAGGCGGAGGAAATCTCAGGTCGTCCAACTGGGTTTTACGATCGCTGACTGGTCAAGGTATCGGGCGGTGTGGGGTAGGAAAACGAAAAATACCCGTAACTTAAGGTTAAATTCACTCAAACAGATTTAGGGTTCAACTGGGGAAACTTGTCATGATTTCTCTCTCGTTTTGTTGGTACCTCTTCCTTCTTCATATAACCAGTTCTGATGGTTATACAGATCTGGGAGCAGCTTCGATTTTATCTGGCCATTCCCGTTGCTTCTATTGCAGTCAAATACACCTCACGTTAGGTGAAGACGATCACTCTGAATATCTTGTCTTGGAAGGGATAGGTAATAAAGAGAGGGGCAAAGAAGGGATGAAAGAACTTGAAAAAGAAAAATAATAATTCACAGTCCAGGAAGTTCGTACCTACATTGACTTGCCACAAGCCAGGGATCACTGCTGACCCTTTAACCAGCTTCACCCCTGCTGGTAGTAATAGTCAATGCCTGTCATGTGTTAGTTTGGCAGTCATCCGTGTTCCCCGATGATCAAGCTTCGCTTGTGACATCGCCTCCCTCGATGCATGGGTTACACTACGAGTTAATTTCATATATATAGACATACACTTATTTTAAACTTATTTTAGTTACTTGGAGCAATATGCGTCAATTTAAATTCTGCTCCAGACCAAAACGGCCCGATTTGTCATAAAATTTCCCTAACTACCCACCAGTCTATATATATTTAAAACTTAATACCTTCTTCACAAGAAAGCAGTCCCTCTTAGGGCCTAAAATAGGACCGGTACATGTCATCTCCCGGCAACAAATAGATCGTATCAGCACATGTTCCAAACGCAGCCCCTGTCTCTTCATTCTTCACGACTTGCGCCAACCCCCCTGCTAGAGACACATCAGCCACTTATATTTCTCGCAAAGGAGCAGACCACACCCATTCGCATCTCGAGAGGAGGCTCTACGGGCTCTTCAAACCCATCCACTGTCCAAAATGTACGAAATCCGAAAAATACTAGGTTCGGACAGAATGAGCACCGCGGATTGGTCTTCGGACCGTGTTCTGGTATTAGGTCCAAACTATTGTACGCAGCTGTCATATCAAATATATCGACATAAAATCCTTTGAGAGGGACAATTTGATGGGTTGCGGATCGCATGACATAGCTATGTTTAACCGTGCAATCAACGTACATACGACTCGGCTCATGTCCTTGAACAACATGACCGCCAGTGATCTCGATGTATCTTCCAACATCTGGACCGTTCCTCTGCCCAAACCCAGCAATCTATAGGTAAGTTATCGCACCAGTGAAACGGGATGGATCTATCCTCCGGCGGCTCCTAGTTGAAAATAATCTGATTCGCCAGGGAGGTGTGAATAACGCGGGTGACATGGTGCTTGGGATGTCGATCAATAACTTCCGTTGATGGTATATCGGGAAAGCTTGTTCGTCGTACTTGTCACAGCTTGTACGAAGTGAGGAGAGAAATCTTCCCGTATTGGATATGAAGAAGAAGATAAAGATGAGACTATCCTCTTGCTCGGGTGTATTTGAAGCCACATCATCTAGTCGAGATGGATGCTTCCACTGCCTGGCATGTCTGACTTTGGGGTCATAGTTATCGTCATTTTCATCGATGCAGCTTGCCGGTGCATTGACGTGGGATCCCTCACGTAGAAAGTATCTAAAACTGTCGCAGGCCTTTGTGAGCCCGCCAGATAGACTGGATTTGAGAAAGAGCTTCTTGGCGCACTCTAGTCGCGCTACAGTGCGGACTAAGACAAGTCTGACGATATATTGCCAATGCAGTCTAACTGTGTACGAAGCACATAACTCTAGAAGATCAACAGGCTATCCAGAGAGTGAGAGTCCGACATACCCGGCCTTCTCGAATACTAACATAATCAAATTTTTGAGGATAGTTGGCTTGTAATTGTGCGTGGATTACTTTTGTCACAGTAATCAATGGATATATTCCTCTTACATATTAGTTATAGGATAGCCCCACCAAAACAAAAGAAGAGGGGACGATGGGATATCTTGGGGGATGAGTGCTTACACCAAACTGGACTGATAAAATCCCGAGTAGGTAGTATTCTTGACTTCATGCCTCCACTTATGGCAGGATGAGGCATGCATTGTGATTAGCTCATCTTATTTTCTGCCAAATCAAGTGTAAGCTTTCAAAGATTTGTCTACTAGGGAACAAACCTTCTCAAGAGGTAAATGCTCTCAATTTTACGTCGGACTCAAGTCTCACTTCCTCTTTGTGGTGTGCTCTGGATCGGTGAACAACAGTCGTGATAACTCAAGTTTTTGAATAATATTCCGCTTGTCTGAAAATTTTTACTCTGGTTCCCCTTTCTAGTGGTTAACGTTCGATCTACGACTTACATCGTCTACAAAAATTATGGACGTTAACTGATTCAACGGACACTGTTCCACTGCATTATGGCATATGCTGTCAAGTGAGCTTTGTCACGCCTTAAAGTTCTGCTTGATTTCAGACACCTGTATCGTTTCATTTCAAGCTTGTTATTGTCATGGATCGCAGGTCAGGTACAGTCATTGTGTCCGTGGGTTGTGCTAAGGGACAGCACCGAGACGAATATTACTACTATACAAAGGAAATTGTATTAAAAATTAAGCTGTGCGGCTAGTTGAACTATACTTGATGTAGCAGGTTCTATCAGACGACAAGTCTCTCGGTCGAGTGTTCAGAGGAGACGCGAACAACTATGTCGGTCCGAATCGTTACACCATCCGTAGGCTTATTATGTGAATTTCCGCGCTGGTGGGTTCGCTGTACACTGGCTCCATTCCAGCCATTTCTGTCACCGATGTTTTCTTCTTCGTCATCGTCATCATCATCAAAGGCAGACATGCGTACTGCCCCTTTGCTTTGTGTATGAGGTTGTGACCCAAGTTCGAGGCCCGGATGAGTACCTTTGGATCCACTATGTGACCAGTAGCCACCGCTTCGGTCGTGGTCCTTTGATACCATGGAGACGCAGAGTCGGATCATTGGGGCTAGAGCTGCGAGAAGGATGCTGTAGTTCTCAATTCTTCAGGTCAGTCAGTAATGGTGTTTGCAGAAGTACTACGTAGGTGATTAGGTCTTTATATTTCGCACACTTTACCCAAAGAATGAAAGGTATGATATTGTCTATTTCAAGCCATCAGAGAATACTGAACCTTCAAGATTTGTGGGTATTTGAACTCACGAGTAATATCATTCTTGTCGCCGATAGATTTGAGCAGCTATAGTTGTAAATACCAGCCCAGTTAGTAAGATTACGAATCGACTGCTCATACAGAAGTTAAAAAGCTCACATATGTCTTCACGATAGATGCAATTCCAGAGAGTAGTAAGGGTCCGCTAAGGCTCATCGTCTGCCAAACACGACGAATACTAGCTTGTTTGGGCATCTTGCGTATTCTAGCACACAGATGCAGACTACGGGGTCTGGAAGAAGGCTCAGCAAGCTATTACCCAAGCAATGAACGTTCTCATTGGAATATCCTCCGTAGATTGCGGTGGATTACAAAAAGTCTTTTCACTCGACCAGGATATGTCAGAAAATAAAATCGAGTCATGATCCTAGTTCGTGATTTTGGATAATTACCCCAGTCACCAAATGAGGGCTGACCGTATGATTCTGGTGGATCTACAATCGTATCCGACGCTACGGAGTCCATCCGGTTACCGGCTAACCCACAGACCACGGAAAACCCCCCTGGAGAATGGCTTGCGGCCCCATCTTGGCACAAGGCTAACTAGACATTAAGGGCTTGATATTGGACAACCCTACTGGAGGGGTACATTACTCCTATATTAATTTTAGTCAAACCGAAACCAAGCACAACATCGTTCTTGACTAGATTCATTAGTAGGTACATCTTAATTGTGCATGACTCTCAATCATTAGTCGTAATGTAATACACGACAATAAAATTTCTTCTTCCTTGCCTTTCAGGCTTCGCCCGCGTTTTTCTCATTTTCTACCGAAGCCATACCATTCGAATGAACCCCTAATAGACACGTTAGGATGTTTTTCGACCTAAATGGTGTATACAAGGGAAAGCTGATTTTTAAAAAACGTAGTACTCTTATCCCTAGTCCACCGTCGTCCATTATTAGCCAGGAGGGCTAATCATGAATTTCAAACAGACACACTCTCATCATGGTAGGCTATAACTTGGCTTTTATAAGTGTACACCATCCCTCTTGGCAATAGTAAGAGGCTTAAGCAATTTCAAGTTAATATGTCACTCTACCTGAGGTATACTAAATGAAATTGGAAGGTAAAATTATCAACCCGGACGTGAAGGCAATACTTGGGTTATATTTTCATCCTGGTGGGAAATTATGTAGGTATCGAGGTAGAACTACAGATAAAGTTGTCCTACATATCGGAAGAGGTCAATGTGCAACTCCAAGTACACCCTTCGAGAAAGTCGCAATAGGATCTTGCATGGCTAAACCATTTAGCCAAGCACCTCAAGAGTCAACGTTACACGCGACCACATCCCTGGTGATTGAGCTACAATTATTCCGTACTAACGCAGCCAATATTTCCTGGCTACTAGTGCTTATGCCCCCTTGGCGTTCGGCTAAGCTAATCGAGCATACAGCCTTGATATCCGTGTACCTATGAAACTCTCGAAACCGTATTATAGAAGCTTACGTACTTAGACAACAAGACAAGTGGACTAGTCTATGCGACAACTCATATGCTAGCTAACAACATTTTTTGGGGTAAGAATACAGAACATAATAGTCACCTCAACATTTTCTCATCTCAATCAGTCCTTCACCAACTTCCGGGTAAGCTTCAAAAGTCACTTTTAGCCCTGCTAATGTAGCCATCTGCCGCCACTCGACCGCACTTCTCTCCCGCCCCGCGTATAATGCAATCATGGCCGAATGCATCTTGGCATAGTTCACGTTCTTCGGAAACTCATGAATTAGAACACGAGAATGCGATGCCATAGCTTCAGAAACCTTCTGTAACAAACGCGCAGCTTCTAGATCCGACAGATTATGGAGAATATGCGCGAGATGGTAGACCAATGCTCCTTTAATGGGTTGTGGGCTGTCCTCCTTATAGTTCCATGTGGCTAGCGTAATCCCAGGAATCTCTGTAATTTCTTGATTAAACTCTTGTACCACAAGGTCGGAAGCTTGCAAGTCCGAATATGCCGCTTTAATGTCCAGCAACAGCTCTCCACGACCCCCACCAATATCGACCATAGTAGCCGGGACAGTGTCTCTTGCCTCGTTTAGCACAGACTGTAAGTCGTATCCGAGTGCCCTAAGGCGATCGGCAGCACTATTTGTCTTCATGAACTTGCCAGTCATGAAGTTGTTGAAGCTGTCCATCCGGCCTTCATCGGTCATGATGGAATAAGTGTGCTGCTTCGCTAGCTCCTCCTTTCCCATTAAATGATAGGCGTATTGGTAGGGTGTATCCAGTTCTTTGAATGGGTATTTGAAGTTATCTGCTTGCAACTTTCTCATCAAGAATGCAGCGCCCAGGAGAGCTTCCGTTGTACTATAGCCGGTCAGCACAGCTTCGTAGAGTTGAATTCATGATTAATGATGATTTTTCTACACTGAGAAATATTTTGTGAGCTTATCATAGGGATATCTCACAAGTGAAGTGCTCCATGTTGCGCGGAAGGCATGATAGCCAAGTGTTTAGTGATCGCATTGGCGCTGTACAGATCGTCTCCGGTAATATCAACGAAGCCCAAACCGGACATAGCATATAGAGTATCCTCTGTAGGAAAGTGGAGTGAGCCGCACACTTCTCATTCTACGTTGTAGAGAATTTTAGAAGGAACATTCTTACGAACTAAACGTAAACCTATAGGTCAGAGTTAGAGGTGACTTCGTTTCATGATGGGGAAGATATGAGACACACATGGTACGTTATCTTCGGTCTTATCACCCTCGCTGTTTCTATAAGCGGCCAAAACATCTTCTCCGCTCGCTGGGCCTTCGATCTTTGCCAAAGTGTCAAAGAGGTCGAAATGTACGGCTACAGGTACGAAACCAAGCGCAGCTACCTTTAAATCATGAAGTGAGCATGCCAGACGGGTCTATAGAAAGGTTCCGAGACGTACTGAAGTAACTGTGCTCGCAAGAGCTACCCCAGGTGGAAGTGAAGACATAAGGAGCAATCAATAACCCTTGCAGGATGGTTAAAAGTTTGTTGTTTTCAGTCCGCGACCGACCAGCAAAAACCTCCTCGGTTGTGTATCGTGTCTCCAGGGGCCAAATCAATGGACTGCCAACAACGGATTTTAGATCGACATGGGGCTAGTTTCACGGTTATATTATGTTGGTGCAATGATACAAACTAACGGTAAATTACCCCTGGTATACCACGATCGGAAAGTATCTTGAATTTTCGTCCCCAACGCTAACCACCCACTAAATATCTCTAGACTGATTAATCCCTGTCAGTCATTTTTGACGTTACCAATCAGCCATGTTCGCCTATAGTGGTGTTACGCAGCGTAATGAGTTTTGCTTTTTAGTTATTGATCAAATTTTATGTATGGTCTAGTTCTGTCGAATTCCCGGAAAAGCCGATGGTGGTTGCAAGTTTCGACCCATCAGGTAACATCCTCTTTCGTGGTCACCTCGCTTGATCATTCTTGAAAGTGGACTGAAGTATAATGCAAGCTAAACTACTGCTGCAAGGAGTTAGCTGATGCATTGCCCATATGGTCCCGCCGACGTCGTCTAATATTCCTGCCAACCCTCCATTTGAACATCTTTCAGCCAGCTCCTCTTGTACTATAATAAGACCTCCAAGGAAGTCAATTCAAAGTAGTCTTGACCTACGGTTTGAGTCACCGTGCCACGGGACAATGGCCGAACCAAAGGTTGAGCAGCAAGCATTCCCGATGGACAAACTTGACAGGGCTGTACCGGAAAAAATTGAATCCCCTGTCATCACCTTTGAGGATGATGAGGATCGCAACCCTCGGAACTGGAGTCCAACGAAAAGGCGCTTTATGTTCATAGCACTCATGTCAAGCTCCATCCTGGCTGATGGGTATGTCGTGTTGCCATAGACTCCGGGAGACACACCACCTACTAACCATTGCCGCAGTGGGATGACATGGGGCTCAACGCTAATTGTTCCTCAGGCCTTGGAGTGGAGTATCAGCGTTAACCATTCAGCAACAAGCATGAACTATGGTATGTTACTGCAAGGAATAGGTGGCCTTATAGCCATTCCCTTGATTGAAGCATATGGACGGTAAGTGCTACCTTGCTGGCTTCTGGGGGTGCCGGTGTGAAGGTTAAGATCAAAACAGTCTCCCTGTTTGGTTATGGCCACAGTTTATTACCACCTTCATGGTCCTCGGTGCGACCCTTTCAGATGATTACGGCACATTTACCGCATTTCGGTCTCTCCAGGGTCTATTCGGCACGGTCCCACAAGTTGTCGGTTTGCCGATCATTCATGACATGTATCGTCCCGAAGGTATGCAGAAAAGAAAACCAATCTAAGTACATTTTAAGAATCCAAACTCAAAAAATCTACAGACTGGCCACAGATGATTAATATTTGGTATGAGTCACACATCTAACGACTAGCCTTGCGAGATTGGTGATTGGTGATCTGACAGACTATTCCAGGGGAACTACGTTTTTGATAGGTCCTTTTATTGGCCCTGCTCTAGCTGGATATATAGGTGCAGGAAGCAACTGGAAGGTTTCATTTGGTATTCTGACGGTCTTTTACGGAATATCTACCATTTTAATATTCGTTTTTGGTTACGAAACCTACTTTGTCAAGGGCCGGCAATGCCAACGCAATTCCCGTTTACAATCCATTCTTGGAATCAAGAACCACAACTTGCCTGTTGGCCGAACCCTCGGCTACTGGACTAAGTTAATGGTCGTCTATATCTTCAAGTTACCCCTTCTTTTGACTGGCATTGCAACTATGGTGAACTTTTGCTGGCCAATTGGTATGCTAGGCTTTTCTTCTGATCTTTCATCGAATTTTGATTCTGATCTTGCTAAGGTATCACTGTTACCATTTCAACATTCGTTGCTGAACCTCCTTATCTCTTCAATGCGGTTCAGTCTGCCTCGTTGCGATGGGCGCCTATCCTCGGTGGCTTGTTCGGTATTAACCCCCACGCCCCACTCTTTTGGAGGAAAGAGAAAGACAGCGTATGAATGATATCTGACAAGCGGAGCAGGGTATGCCTTTGGTTATTGGTTCAACGGATGGATTGAGAGATCTCGCCGAACGAACTGGCTCCCTGAGTACCGTCTGCATGGCGTCTGGATTGCTATCGGAACCATGGCAGGTGGTCTCTTGACCTACGGCTTCACTCTAAACTATGGCAAGCATTGGATTGGACTTGCATTTGGTTGGGGTATGGTTGTAGCGGGTATGATTGCTAGCACGGTGTTAGTACTGCCCCATATCCTCGTTCTGTGCAGTACATACTTACCTATATCACCTTCTGAAGGTCCATCACTGCGTATAGCCTTGAGAAGTATCCCGACCAGTCAACTGTTGTGTCTGCGATTATCAACGCATGGCGCACAGCAAGTGGTTTCTCCGTTGGGTATTTCCAGCCTGCTTGGATTACGAGAAACGGTATCTCGGCTGTTTTCGGCACTCAGGTTGCTGTTGTCGTTGCAGTGTTAATCCTTACCATTACTCCTGTTATTGTTATCGAGGGTCGAAAAGCTAAGGCCCAAGTTTCCCGCGCATAATAATTTCGAGAAATGTATTAATTTAAGGACACTGGTGACTTTCCGCAGGGTTTCTCCTTTTATGCAGGTATGTATGGGAAGACATCACGATCTGGAGTTCGCTCTAGAGTCTAGAGGTGAGGCGTTGTTCAGTTAGCAAATGCAAGAGATTGGATCAGGTGTTTCCATAGATATCTTTGTATTGCTGACTGTTTTATTCAAGACATTTCTTACATATTGTATAATATAATGGAAAGCTCACGTCAATGTTGAGATAAATCCCTTGGACCACAATCGTCTCTTGCATCATCCATATAAACACGTCAATTAATATTAGACCTAGCAGTGAACTGGCCTGGAGACATGAGTTTAGCTTGTGGTATTAAAATAGTCAATGTTCTCGATCAAAAGCTTGCTAATGTAGATATGTGATTTCACTCAACTTAGAAAGCATAGAACCTCTATAGTCAAGACCTAGTGATGTCCTAGATGCAAAGAGCTGAAATTATTATATTTCAAACCGAGAACATTCTCTAGTGTTAATTTATAAAGACCAACCAAACTAACCCCATTACTACTATCGCATTTGAGAGACTTGCCTTCCTCGCTGCAGCACCAGAGCACCCGAATTGATTGATATTCTTCGAGTCCCAAAGGCAGTTCTCTAACTGCTCGTGCGTACTCTCCGTGGCATTGCAATAGGCAGCGCAGCTCTCCTTGCCAAAGTAGCCTATACTACCATTTACTTCATTGCAGCATTCTCCTAACGTTGTGTAGGGGTCTTGTGATGCGTTCCAGCGTTGGTAGATCGGTAGGCCGCAGGCGTGGGATAGAGGAGCTCTGGGAAGCCGGTGTGGTTTGCACAGCGGGCGGGACCGATTGATGCCATATTGTGTCAACGTATATATTTTTGTTTATATATCGGTAAGTGTGTTGAATGTAGAATTCTATATTCTTCGGTTAAATGTAAGCAGAAGTATACATAGTAGTATATCAGGTAGGAAGGAGTAAGAGCCGACCAATGGTTGGTGGAGGTACTGGAAGTAGATATTCAGAAATTAAAATCTTCGTCCAAAATGATTATCGAGAGAATAAGAAGTGTTTATCAGTATAAGAAAACACAAGAAAGAATTTTCCACACATTTAATGTAGTGCAGAGAAGTACTAGACAGACACGTGACTGAGAGTTGTATTATAAAGGCCTCAAGGTTGTATTCAGGTAGCGCTAATCACAGATAGTTTGAGGCATTCTATAAAATTAGTCACTAGCCTTGTCACTTAGCCCGTTAGAGTTAGCTATGTGGAATGCAGTGTCTATTAGCCGTTGACTTCTGATTACTATTTAGTCAAGACTTATTACTGCCAAGGCATCTTTGGAGGCCAAGCCCGGCCTACGCTGAGATCGTGGGATATTTTGAATCTAGCGGCGAGCCTAGTCTAGCCAAGTCGCGCGGTGCTACTACTGTTGGTCTTGTGAAGGCCTCTAAAGTGATCCATAAGGTATATTGCTCACCTCAATAAACTTTCTATAGGCTTGACGATCAAAGTTGGTATTAGCCTCGGTTAACCGTCCGACGTCGCGAAGTACCTGGTTATGTCTTAGCGTGGACTGAACTTGGCCCGCAAAGATGCTTTAGCATCTGTAGACTGTAGATATTCAGTTCTCTTTATAAAATAGTTTTCCTGCAATAGTCCTCTTACCTAACGCCTCTGCTGATCATCCAACCTGTCAAGTATCTAGCCATGTCTTAGCGCGGGCTAGACTTGGCCTCCAAAGCTACCTTGACATCTGGCGTCTGTAGATATTGGGTTTATATTATAACATAGTAAAAGTCCTTTTACCTAACGCCTCTGCTTAGTATCTAGCCTGCCAAGTGTCTCGTTATGTTTTAGTATAGGCTGAAATTGGCCCCCAAAGACGTCTTGGCAGCTGAATACTAGTTGGTGTCTAGCAGGGCTTATAGCTAGCCTTGAAATATACACTTACTACTTTTGAATACTGATTAAACATTGGTAAGCGGGCTTAGTAGATTTGGCCGCCTAGGTCTAAACGGTCCTAACGGTGAATTACTTAGTAAGTTGGAAGCCTGTCAGCTGGTCAAGCCACCAGCAAGGCAACTGCATTAATCCAAACCTGAATATCTCCACTACGACCCTACATACCTTGACCAACCTTGAACATTATCATTCACAGGTATCGAACAACGCCGGGAAAGATACAAGGATAATCATGTCCGCCGACTCTAATTCCCCGCGCGCCATTGCTCTTGGCTACATCTCCAACTCTCATTTCCACCGCCGCTACACACTCCCCGCCACTGGGGAGCATGACAGCCTCACCTTCACTTATGCGGACGTCGGAGCCACTCCCAGTTCAACGAATCTGAATCCTCGAACCATCCTCTTTATGCCGGGCATGTTCGCCTCCCGATATCTCGGCGTATTTATACATGCAATTGCAGAGAAACATGGCGTGCGTGTCTTGATAGTCGATCGGTTGTTCCACTCATCCCAAAACCCATGGTCCTTCTCAATGCTAACCATCCAACACAGCCCCGGAATGGGCAACTCCACCGACGTCCCGCTAGATCAACGACTCTCCATCTGGATCGAACTAGTGCCCCGTCTCCTAGCGCATCTAGAAGTCGAACATGTAGCGCTGGTCTCACATTGTGCCGGGACCATTTATTTATTGAATACCCTGTTCCATTGTCGTGACCTTCTCCATCCAGAGAGGCCATTCGTCGCTTTTTTGGGTATTTCCTTCGACTCCTTTGGTATTTTGTTTGCTCCAAATATTAACGAAGATAGCACCCTGGGTACATCCTTCTCATTCCCACGTCACGTCCATGCAAATGGCCCAATATGTACCGGTCAAAGCATTCAGCATCTGGAATCTGATTCCAAAGTTTCTTCTTTTGAAAGCGGGTCCAGCTTTTACCTCAAGCGGGGTTGCTATCACGAAGACCTCAGATGTTATCTCCTCCGGCTCTGGTTTCAGTAGCGGTGAAGACAACACGACGGAGTTAGAGAGGAACCGACGACAGATTGAGAATGAGTACGGACTCTCTCGAGATGTGCAGGCTGAGCTCGATAGTTTGATGTTCCAGTTCATGTTCGAGGAAAGCACTGTCGGTGCAAACAGTGAGGCTTTACAGTGCTTGCGGAAGGGGTCTGATAGTGGAAAGACATGGGGAAAGTGTGATGACTACGGGACTTACGTGAAGGAGTTAGCAACTCTTGAGGGAAGGAGACATAGACGAGCAGGAGAGGAAAAGCTGAAGGTAAGGGCGTATTTCGCGGGCAATGACTCCATGATTGGGAAAGCTGGCCAAGAGTATGTAGAGGAGTGTTGGGCATGTAATACGAGGGAATTCAAGGAGACCATTGATTTCGAATCAAGGACCTTTCCGGAGTTGGATCACGACAGTTTAGTTCAGTCTGCTGAGGTTTTGAAGAGCATTTTCCTCCATGCTGGAGGCACCACACCCGATGGATTCGAATCAAATTGAGCTCTGCTTCGACCAACATGGTTCTATATAGTGTCTAGAATAGACTTTTCTAGGCGTCGTTTGTCTCGGTGAATTCGCCAAATATCTATTAATGCTCGCCTGCGCTTCACCTCTCACTGCAATGTATACTCGGCTTCAAATCTCTCCAGAGGTAAGACCTTCACTGGTACTTAGATAAGATAACATTTTCTTTGACCCCTTTTCGAACTCTGACCATGTCTTCGTAAATAAACAGCGACGCGAAGCACATATTGAAGTTTAGATTTTCAACCAACTTTCAATCAACAAAGCACATCCCGTACAGCCGTAGACCCAAGCAAATATCAACCGCATAACCACACAATCAATGGGAAGCCCATTAATTCTGACTCACGCGATGCCTCGAATCACGTCGGACAATATGGCCAAATGTAAACCGAATAAGCAACTGGTTCGCCCGCCGGGTAAAGCGCAATGTTAGACAGACCTTCCTTGATAACGAAATTTTTTGGTATAGCCCAAATCCAGTGATTGTTAAGGCTTTCAGATCCGTTAAAACCGTTAAAATACCAGGTGCAGTTCTTGCCAGGCACTGCGGCGTCGGCAATCCAAAGCCACTGGTGTTGAATGTGCTGTTCGTAGCGGATCCACCAGTAAATAAGATATATAACCGGCGAAAGAGGGATCCCAAGCAAAACAGCAGCAACAAAAGCGCCCCAGATAATACAAGATATCCAGAATATCAGGAACCATATTATCTTGAGAATCACTTTTCCCACCGCTAAAACTTTAGTGGTTATCCATTTCAAGACTTGTCTGAACATCCGGAATACTGCGCGGAGAATAGCACGAGTGATCTCGACAGTGTGGTCGCCGACTTTGTGGGCTCTGGAAACGATCTTTCCCCACATCTCTTTCATATTAAGGCATTTCGAATATTTGAGCTTTGGCGAATCTGCTGACAAAGATTGAATTAATCATGGATGTTCACGAATACTACCCGTGTAGTTCTAGTAGTTCTTGCTCTTACCCTTCTGCTCTGTGGGCTGAGCTGGGTCTTGGCTCCTGTATGAGGGAGGCCTATCTAGACTAGGACATGGAGTTAAATCTTGTGTAGATGGGTAGACTTCTGTGTTATTGCCCTGGGAGGGATCATACCCAATACCCTTGCCTACCTCGAGATCATATAGGGGCAGTGTTTCCGTGGATGGAGACATGATAAAGTCATGCGCGAGGTGCTATTCAGACTGAGTTGTGAAAATGTTCCAGTTAGAAGGAACTCAAGGCTGGAGAGAATGTCGAAGTTGATCGCTGTATGACTCAGGATAGATCCGTGGTTGACTTCATATGTAGTTGTCATGCTTCATTACGACATAATGCCCTATTATGGGCGATACCGCAGTACTACTAGTAGACATATCAGTCGTGTCTCCCCAGATGATTTGACTTGTTGAAGAAAATTCATGAAATAGGTAAAGCCATGATTCGCAGTCTCAAGTAATTCTGTTCATTCGGCCCACTATATCATTAGAACCCTAAGTCTTGGGTATTTTCTCTCGAGACCACTATAAAACAACCACAACGAAGGGTTAACCGAGTGCCTTACAATTTAGGTGCAAGCTATAATGAGATCTAAGGTCCTGCAGGCTACTTGAAGACGATATCCTGAGCAGTACCTCCATATCGTCGGCCCGATATAATATAAATTTCATGATATAAGATCCCAGCAAAGTCCACCACCAACCTGCAGCCAAAAAGACATAAATAATGCCAAATTCCCATTAATCAAGTGCCGAGAATATGCCAGCCAAGTTCCCCAAAAAACCAAACTCACCATCATTCTCCGAATAAGGTACAACTGATCTCAAAACATTGCCCCAAAAAGAGCCGGAGCTTATTTCTTTCTCCTGGGAAATAATACTAGAAGAGCCACGCCGACTCCTAGAAGCAAGAGACCTATAACGATGGTGAACCAAACGTACGCTACGAATGGTATCTCATGGGCGAGCCTCGAAATACTCTGACAGCAAGTATTGTGGTGCTGTTCAGGCCCTTGTTCGGAATTGTTGTTCTCTGGCTTTGGCTCATTTTCATCTGTGAAACGCTTAGCTTCCAGTTCGAGTCCAGGCCAAAGGTATGTCTTACCATCGCGCCGCATCCATTCATTGTCCGATTCCGAGTCATCAAAGGGGTTGTCGGGAACTCCAAAAATATATCTCTTCTTCTTTGAAGCCTTTTTGTTTTTGTTGATGGTAGAAGGCCCAAGACCCTCCCCTCTTTCTAGGTCAACGTCTTGGAGAGCTGTGCTTCCCAAGACCGGGTTTCTTTGACTTGGCCTTTGGTATGTGGGCTCAGGATGCTCTATCGTATCATTTTGCCTAGAGTTGCCTCTTTCCAGGACCTCTTCTTGGGGTAGTTCGGTTTGTGGACGTTCAGACATGACAGGCTATAGTTTCGAGCGCGATGTAGCTAAGAAATGTGGCAAGGTAGAGTGCAGTCGTGCTTTGAGAATTTCTGAAGGAGAAAGGCTACGTCGAGGATGTGATGACGAGTTTCAAGGACGTCATAACTAGGCATCGACTCTTGAAGTAGGTATGAGTGACATAATTCTTAGGTGGTGTATGCCGCCAAAGCAGGCTAGGACTCAGTGTGCCTCAGTAAGACTGTCATCAAGTATATAGACATATGTTTACTGATCTACGGTCAATATAAACCTATGTCCGTAATTTCCAATAGGGCATATGGTATAGCATCCAGTCCTGCTAGCTTCGAAACGAAACGTGCCGCGGGCCAAGGCGTGTTCTGCCAGGTAACAAAGATCTAACAGTCATAAGGTCAGGTATATAATATAGTACCCAGACTTTGATTCCAGTGTTTTCTTTGACATAAATTGAGTGAGAACGGAGGAAAATTATACTAAACCACAAGTGGTACTCTGAAAGGTTGACTCCGCGGAACGGATCTCGATGACTTCACAGGCTACTGTAGAACGATATCGCGAGAAATGCAACAAAGACAAAAAATAATAAAAAAAAGAGTTTCCGGGTACTATCTAGAAAGATAGATGATGCAAAAAGCAATGACCAGACTGGGGCTCGATCCCAGGACCTTATCGGTGTTAACGATACGTGATAACCAACTACACCATCCGGCCAATTGTTGAATACTTGCTTTGATATTTGACTACAGAAGAGAAAGCCGGCCGTTAGACACCTCCCGCGCTGCCATCCCAATAACCCTAGATGGTGCTACTACTAGTAGTATGGTCAAAGTCGTCCTTCTGCGGTAGGTCAAACAAGAACTCAACGAAAACTCAGTCTTAATACATTCAGTAGGTATCTGCAGAATGCTTACTGTCGGCTGAAAGTTAACTCCTTATGTATAGTTATTCTTGAGTAGTGAAAACATATTGCTAGGATAGGAGACGAGTTGTAAATTTTTATTCTCCTTTGTCACTCAACCAGGAACAGCACCCACTATGAGACTAGAATCTCGAGGCTCAATCTATTCATCATGAGATAGTCACCTCAAACTGGCCAAATACTTTCATATCAAAAGCATGCTAGCTATAACCAGGTTCTCTTGCCCGTCCCCAGAACTCCATGTATGGTGAAATGCATGGGATCCAGGATAAGGCCGAGGTGTCGGATACCCTTGGGAGAAACTCTTCTTGAATTTACTCTTTACTTTTTCTGCTTACTTCAAATCCTTGGCAAGTATTCTTCCCCTATTGTCGATGCTTTTAACAAATCCAAAGCTATTACTACTGTCCAAGGAACCAGTATTGAATGCGGGTCACATCCCAGTAACCCCCATAAGGTGGTACTCCGAGAGGCTTGAACCGCTACCAATTCTCCTTATGTTACTTTTCGAGGAGATGGTGAACTATGGCATTGTTACTACACGAGCAAGGATTGCCACCTTTTATGCTCCATGTTCGCGTTCAGTAGGCCCCAGAATGGACAAGGTAAGACAAATGTCCAGGTGGTCGGCATGTATAGCCGCATTCAGCGGTGTCACTTCCTCTCCAGTCTGTAGGTTTGGGTCGACTTTATCTCCAATAGCTACTTCACAATAGCAAGGTTCTCGCTGGTCACAGTGATAAGGGTGTTCCAGAATCCTCATCAATGACGTTGACTTGAGCGTCATGCTTGATGAGATACGCAACAATCTCATAATTTCTTGACTCAACGGCTTGATGCAAGACAGTCAAACCTGGCATTTGTCCATATTTGATAATCTTGATTTCGGCTTTACATTCGCAGAACATCTGAGCCGTGTTCATATGTCTTTTGTCTCCGGGCCCAGCACAATTCCTGACAGCTGTTGCTATTAATGAATTAGATCTCTCCGCTATTAAGACTCAAATCAAAGAGCTCTGCCATCGACACATAGCCAAGGTGTGAAGCAGGGTGGAACGCAATAAAGTGCTTATCGATACAAACATCCGGCGGGCCAAGGTTTCCAAGTTGAGTCGATAGTTCAATCTTCTACTTTGCTCTATCCACTGCAGCAGCCAGGAGTTTTTTTCAATCTCCAAGGTTTCAATGATATCGCTGGCTGCCTTTATGGTATGCTTGGTTCCCTGCGTCAATGTATTCCTAAGCACCATTTGTACCTCTTTTCTCTCCGCATAGGGGCACTCATCAGCGTGCCTATGTAGTGATAATCTATCATTGTTCTCTTGTGACACCGCGTTTGCAGTCGTCATTGGTGAATTATCCAGTTTAGACCCTCATTTTCCATGTCAGAATTCAATAGTCACGTATTGGACTCACTCGGGGATCAGAGAAATGCTTATGTAAATACCTGAGGAGACATTGCTACGTTTCGCTTATTAGTCGAGCCACAATGCTTGGCTCCTCTAAGATCGGAGAGCAATGTATGAAGAGCAATCTATGGAATCTATCCTTCGAGCACGCAGCACCAGTGTGGTGGGTTGCCAGGACGTATTCCACCGCGATGTATGTTAGGAGTCTGAATAGGGTTGCTTGGGCTCGGTTTGCACGGGACTGGAAGAGTTAGTGAGTATATGGCCAGGATGACTGGCACGGAATGATGCTTGAACAGGCTGGCTTCCCTGCATCTGCTAGAGAGTGATGTATATGAGTCCAAAAAGGTAGAATTAGACACAAGGAGCCAGATAATGGTGCCTGTGTACGACTGAGCAATGGATAGCAAAAACATTGACCAGACTGGGGCTCGATCCCAGGACCTTATCGGTGTTAACGATACGTGATAACCAACTACACCATCCGGCCAACTGATGGATTGTGCCGCTTTTATTTGACATTATAAGGCTAAACAAACACAGCGTTGCTCTTCCCAAAGTCTCCTCTCCTAGACTAGGCCATCGAGAGCCCTAAGTTTAAAAAGTGCATATATGCAAGCAATCTTTGAATGGGCAACCCCTTGTCATTACTATATAGTGTGGAGGTACCAACCCCTTTTTGCCCATCTCGATATTCTGACTACCTCCAAACTCAATATCCATATGAGGTTTATGTGTATAATTGGTTCATCAGACCTTCGGCCGGCTTTACTAGTTTTTGATAAGCTGAATATGATTGCTCTCGCTGCCATGGATATTGAATTTACGGGTACTAGTTACTTTGTGTGTCATGGTATTTACTATTGACGGGTTACCTGATGGTAGTATGTATGGTTGGAGCTACGGAATACAATTAAAAGTATGATATATAATTTAGCACAGTGTTGGCAAGACCCTCGGACAGGCATGGAAGCTACAGCATGAAATACACACTGGGTAACATGTCACTCATGAGTTATGTGTCAGTGAGCAGTATGTTGCAAAAGACCCGTCTTTTATGTGAAAGACGAAATAACGAGCTTGGTTATGCCAACATAACATTAACATCTGAGGGTGAATGAGGATCTCGAATATCTTCCACTGTAGATTGTGCCTGGCAGATAAACCCTGGCTTATGGTGTCTGAAAGAACTGTTAATTATATCATTCGGCCGGATGGTGTAGTTGGTTATCACGTATCGTTAACACCGATAAGGTCCTGGGATCGAGCCCCAGTCTGGTCAATGTTTTTGCCTCTGTTGCCCCCTTTCCTTTCTTCGTAGCACGTTCCGCCTCTGTATTTAACAGTGTTGGTGAGATATTTTGCTATTGATCCAAATCGCCGAGATCTGCCACTCCGTTGTCCCTCTCGCTTTGGTCGCCAGGCATCATTTTCCCTCGGCTTCCACTAGAACGCCTATATTGTCTGAAATGCGATGTCCTGTAAAGCTCGATCGAGCTCCTTATGAACCTAGGCTCATAACGTTCGCAACACCTCAGAACCGATGATGTCTAGCGTTTGCCAGATTTCACGGTGGCTACATTAACATTCTCGATTAATTCAAAGACTTGAAAAAGCTGCTGTGTTGACCACCTCAGACCTTTTGCAAGCATCTATCTTCCTGTATACTGTATACACTACCTGGTAATGTGTCTGCACACGCACTATATATAGATCTACGTGTCTGTAGCCCTAAGTACGCTATATTATCACAAAACCTCTCCGAGCCCTAGAGACTGCGGGACTGTCAGGGTCCGAAACGGCCGACCAGTAGAAGGGCTACATCGCTCTCAGTTGGACTACTTTTGCTCCTGCTTGGCTTCTCGGACTCGGAAGCTTTCCGGGGCCTTTCCAGAGTACTAATTAATATAATCGACGCGTCCTAGAGGCTGAAAGATGTCAATTATGCCGTAGTCTAGTTATTAATACAATAGTATAGACATGAATCTGAATTATAGATGGTAATAATTCCTCCCTCGTTTGATCTTCGTCAGGGGCCCGTTCCCTGACAGCGAGGTTTCCCAGTCTCCGAGGTAACGGACGAAATTAGCTGTGAGTCATCTAGTGTTGGCTAAGTAAATACATAAGTGTGGAGCTTCGTAGAAGTCCACTGAGTTTTCGTGCAAGAAGCTTAGATGCGCATTAGATTATGAGAAGTTGACGCTTATGTGGGCTGCTAGTTGTGACGGGTCTCTCGTAAACGAAGTCCTGTAGCTAGTACTCCATACCATGGAGTTGGTACGGATTTAAGGTTGTTTTAGAACTGCCAGGGGTAGAACAGGACAAAGTAAACCTGGTGAAAAAGCCAGAGGAAGTGATCTTCATGGCGGCTAAAATTAAATTGGATGAGTCGGGAGACAGTTCAGGAGTTGCAATCAACTTATTCAATACCAATAGCTATGCGCAAGTTCTTCACATCAACAACTAAACTCCGGAAGTCCATAATCTGAGACGCAAAACCTGTTCTATCCTTCGATGTCTGTCCGCACCCATGCTGTCATTTTGATCCGGTCAAGTCCCGTTCCTGCAGCCACTTTTCCAAGCTAAAGCTTCCATTTCGCAACTCTTCGGGGTCTCCCTTCCACTCAAAGGCAAACCCCACGACTTCCTTTTCTCCAGTGTCAAGAAAGTCAATCAAAATATATCCCAGATCATAATGATCGGAATGGTAGGCAAGAAGCCGATCCCAATCCTCCCGCAGACGAATTTTGTAGGCTAAGCCGTCAACTGGTTGAAATGGCTTTCCTTTGACAAGGACCGGGTACTTTCCCCAGAGCTTGGTCGTGTAGCCTATAACTCTGGCTGGTCGCATTTGTGGAGGCTCAGACAATTGCAGAACTCTGGCAAGTGTGGAGGAGTCCATCAGTGTCCCGTAGAAGAAGAAATAACCTTCACTGTAAGGCGTCTGCGGCCAGTCTGTTTCGGAATATCCAGGGGACCTGGCTTGGGATGCAAAACGTAACTGTGGATCTTCCGAAGCCTTGTATGCGAGGAATTTGCGAGCCATGGGGGATAGCGGGGGAAGTGGTCTCCGGTTCTCGCTCATTCTGATTGTGTCAAAACGCTTCGTAAGGTACCTGGCTTCCTATGGGCTTCGAAAAGCGGTTCAAAGTCGAAGTCCGAGGGGATGGACTGGATTGGTAGAGTAAGTTGGAGTGTCAGGCCTGGGTCTTAACCTCTTACCCCTCACAAGCTTGGAGGACTTGCTGTTAGATGCGTGGAGGATGTCCGCCCTACTGGACAAGGAGGCCAGGCTAATTCAAGCGCAGTGAGAATATCGAATCATTCTGATAAACTTGGATTATTACCACTGCGTGTTCCTGGAATGAGAGAAGGTAAGGAAGTCAAGTTGGTCGCGGCAGGAGCCGATACTAAGCTTCTTGTGTAGGTACAGTAGCTCCTCTCATGGCACAGGTTGCATTGTAACCTTATGTAATCCCTACGTAGTGACCTTCATGACAGTAGAGATTGGACTAATGCTGTATTGTTAAGTTGCTTCTCCTGGATTTACTGCGCGACAATCAGCTAGAAAGATGCTTTCTACTTGGGCTTCAGACCAAGCTTCGTCATCATAAGATTTTTCTTGCAACCCTCTTCCATCTTGGCCCGCAACGCTGTCCGCTCTTCCTCGCTCAAAGTTCGGACAGCTTTTGGTACCACAAATCCGGATTTCCCTCGGAAAATATGGTCTAAGAGAGAATGTTTGAACCCAGAGACTTCATGTCTCGTAAGGAACCTGCGAAGCCCCTCGACATCTCGAGAGTACTGAAGAAGGTCCCGATAGGATGAGGTCATCTTAGACCCTTGAACGAAAGTTACCACAAACTCTACCCATGGTATACACATTGTTTCGTCAATTGCCCCCAGTGTCTGTCTGAATTCGATAGTAGCCAAGCCACCGTAGTACAGGTTTGTGAAGTTCCATGAGAAATATCTTGCGCCGCCATCATTCATCAAGCCTGCAATTCCCGCGGGGTGACTGCAACGATTCACAAGACTCAGGCAAGTGATGATTGATTTTCCTTTGAGCAATGAGTTATCGCAACGATTGTTCGCAGCGTATTCATTGCTCCTTCGCTGCGGTGGGACTGCCGGAGAGTTGTCTGCCGGGTCAAAGTCGAAGGCCTCACAGTGTTATTGAACTGGAGGCCAGCGGTATCGACCCGGAAGCGGTATCGATAGTGAGGCCATCGAGGTCGACCTCACAGCTGCATAGACCGTAAGGGCAAACGCAGTGACTCTATAAACATAACACAGGCACGCAGAGGTGCAGAAGATGGCAAAGGTAATATACGCCAGGCGAAGATCCAGAGAGAATCAAGAAAGGATGAAAATGGGAGCCCAGCAGCACAATAGATAGAAGTAGATGATAAAGATAGATAAGGAAGGGACAACACAGAAAGAAAGGAAAAAGCGGAGAGAAAAGACACAGAGCGGCAGAACAATAAAAACGGTAAAAAGAAATAAAAAAGTTATGGGGCGCTGAACAGCAGAATACCCAACAACGAACCAGAAAACAGAACAACAACAACAACAGGAGCATATTCAACAAAACTTTCAATATATATATATATACTAAGTAGCAGATTAGAGATTAGGGAACAAAGCCCAGAAAAACACAGATATCTTGCAAAGACTCCTTCAGCCATAGTTATAGAGATGCCAAAGAGAAAAAAGGACGCATAAATTGTTAATAAACAGTGTTTCCCCTCCTATGTTGGCTTAAACACCAATAGAAGATGGTCTCCAGCATATACAGTTCAAGCTAGTTGATCTGCACAACGACCTTTCCAATATGTCTCTGGGCAGCCTGTGTCGAAGTGAATTAGTACTTAAAATTCGAGAAAACACATATCGTTCATTACTGACCAGATATTCAAATGCTTTCTTTCCTTGCTCGAGAGTGAAAACTTTCTCATCAACGACAGGATGGATGTCGTTTGCCTCAAATGCCCGGACCATATCTTTAAGCATAGCACGGCTGCCCACACAGATACCTCTAACTGTGCAGATATGGCTCAGGGCTTCAAGAAGCCCTGGCTGAGGCTTGTCACTGGCGCCTAAGAAGCCAACCGAATTGATGACTCCCTCCATTTTTATACACTTCAAGCTCTGTTCAAGTGTATCTGTGCCACCAATGTCAATGATACAGTCAACTCCCCGTTGATCTGTGGTAAGCTGACGAGCAAGTTCACCCCAATTCGGATTAGACCAGTAGCTAAGAACATGGTCAGCCCCTAGCTGCTTCAATATCTTAGCCTTTTCCTCAGAGGAGGTTGTAGCAATAACCGTTGCACCTGCAGCTTTAGCCAACTACAAGTAGCCACCCTGTTAGCCTTCGTAATAGAAGGATGACTCTGGACGGGCGGAGTCAAAAGTCAAAAAACATTATAAATAACCACAAGACATACCTGCAGACCAAAGACACTAACACCCCCAGTTCCCTGAACCAGCACACATTGCCCTGCTTTAATTGGTCGGAGTCCATATAATGCATTCCAACTTATAAGTGCTGCGCCTGGGAGAGTGCTACTCTCCAGAGCACTAAGATTCCTTGGAGCTTTAACCAATCCAGACTCGTCATAAACACCATACTGACGGAGAACACCATCAATTGTACCGCCAACACCAGTTGATGCCGCATAAGGATCAATATCGCCATATTGATGGCCCTGATTAAAGATAGTCATGACTGTGTCACCTTCTTTAAATTCTCTAACTTCAGGGCCAACTTGGACGACCACACCAGCACCATCGGAAACAGGCACGATGGGATATTTGTGAGCAAAGGGAAATGTCCCCTATTAACTTACTTAGTTCAGGGACTATTTACCTTAAGAGGCATGTATAGCTATATAGCTAATCTCACCTTTGCGATAGCACAATCGCGGTAATTAAGAGCAGCCGCTTGGAATTTCACCAAGACCCCACGACCGCCGACCTGAGGAAGAGGAACTTCGACCAATTTCATACCTTTCATTTCCTTGTCTGGGTGTTCAATAACCCATTGCTTCATCGTGGTAGTGGCCATTTGGGGTAGTAGAATAGAATTTGGAACCGCTGATTCATAAGAAAATGACCAGGCTTAGTGAACGTTAAAGGTGTGATTCTCTCGGGCTTTTTAGGATTGCGGTTCACGAACTTAAAAGGGAACCCGATTCTACTTTATGTGGTCCAGACCGCATAGTAGCTAGCACCTTGTCTGAACAATTCCGTTCTAGAGTCAGAACTCCCTTCAGAAATTTGAGTTGACACCGATGTCATGACTCGGCCTTGGCTCGCCCCGATGGCAAACACCGAATACTACCTAGCGGACAGAGCTATTGACGCTTGCCGCTAGAAACAATTAAAAAGAGTAGAGGTAAATATAAGAACAAAAGATAAAGTGAAAGAAATGAGATGAAAGCGGCAAAAGATGAGATTTTATGCGCATGTTGCTTATTAGGATGCTTTAATGTTTAGATCAATCTGTGTCCCTCTCCTCAAATATACGTTCAACTAGAGATTAATGGATAATCCCCTTTTCACTTCGCTCTTCCATGGCCAGGTAGCTGAAAAATATTTCTGCTTATGTAGGATGAAGTTCGCATACTGCGGGGTATCAGTCTCTCGTCTAGTTTGTTCAAATGGTCCTCTGAACCTCGTAAATGGTATGCTATGATTCAATACACAACACAGGGGGTACAGAGGAGATATACAAGGAGAGGTTGTAAGTAATGCTGGTAACTTCTAGGCGGCTAGGTTTCTTCTAATTAGAACAGACAATGTATTGGTTAAAGTCATGTGATATAAATTCAGCATAGTTCCATCTATTGACAGGTAATATATAGCCCTAGCTAATGGAATTGTTCCAAAAAAGTGAATCTACTACGTTCTCTGAAAGAATTGAAGCTGTGGATTCAACGCTCTGTTCTTGACCCTGGCCTGGGTCCAGGTGGCTGATTTTTCCCCTTTCAAAAACTTCAAGGTCTATACACGACATCTTAAGAGGAATACTCCGGCAGATACTAAGTGCCGATGCTATGGGATAAAAGAAAACGCGGTTAGTAGTGAGAGTGATGGCCTGACGCGCATGGTCTACACTTTTTTGATACCATTCTTCCTGCGGGGTGTGAGGTCCCAGGAGTCCCATATATCAGGGGGCGGGTTTAAAACTGATGTTGGCAAGGTGAATTCATGGATTCATTCGAGTATTTATGCCGGGGCCTATCATATAAGTCTAGTACCTATGTACATGATAACGCATTTTCTCTATTAAACCAGATCTATCAGTGTTTACAGACATGCCCATTTTTGCTTGGGCTAAACATTACAGAGATCGCCTTGCGTTCATACCCTTCTATAGAACGTTTGTTATGTACTATACTCTATTTCGGCGCAATCTGAAAACAATACGCTTTGATTTGACCAAAATTAATTATAGCTCTGGCATTTATGACTCCTACATAGCTTACTTCACATGGTCTACAGACATGCAACGACAAAAGCCTACTGAGTGCACAGATACAGACAACATAACCCTTACCAAGTGGTTTGTTGGGATTTTGTTACCCTTGCTTTATCATGTCAAATACTAAACTTAAAACTCATCAGTTGGCCGGATGGTGTAGTTGGTTATCACGTATCGTTAACACCGATAAGGTCCTGGGATCGAGCCCCAGTCTGGTCATTGCTTTTTGCCTCTTGAACCTTCAATCTTCTGGGATAGAATACTTCAGAGCTGCCCTCTCCTTACCTTTTTGCTGTCACACAATGCTCAGGGCAATGCATGGCTACCTTACGTATGAATTGCTGACTGAAATATTTCCTTATTCAATTCCACCTTTGCATTGAGACTATTCGAATACCAGCTGTTTGGCTTGCCTATTTCCACAAACTCCAACCTCAGCTCGCTTCGCTGTACTTCCAACCAACACTTGCCCTTAGAACAGTATCCTCTTACCCTCTTCAAGTTCCCTGATCGTCTTCTGCAAGTTCATTCGTTGCTGTACAGTGAATGCATCCTCGCCCGCTATGTCCTTGAGCTCATCCTTAGACAATCTGTTGACCAACGAGGATGAGAAAAGCTTTGTGGGGGTCTCTGGCCCGGTGATGAGATGATAATCTGCCGCTTGCATGCAAATGTTGTCTACAAATCGTTTCCGAGCTACCTTATAGTACGATTCGAGGATATCATGAATATCATGAACCGTGTACTCAGAGTTGCTCATGTGGTTTAACACAGTAAGGTCTTCCAGTCGAACGAGCTCCCCAGAATAGCTGTCGCTGATGACTTTACTTTCAAGCTTAGAACGCAAGCGTTCTTGGCGGCTGAAACCTGTTAGCAGATGCATTAATATACCTTAAAGTTGTTCGAATCAGCGTACCATCTTTGGAGATTCTCATTGAAATAGTGGTTGAGCGTCTTGGGCGCCTGGTTCCGTTCCACATGTAGCAAGAAGTCCACCTGTGCCAGGGCACGCTGGTACTTGTCCAAGAGATTGTCTATCATGATTGAACAAAGGTTGTTGAATACACGTTTGCCCACACAAATAGTCTCCAGTACCTTAACGATAAATTGATGGACAATTGTAATCACATCGCTAATATACCCCTTAGCAAAGTTAGCCCACTTGGCTGATTGCTTTTTCATGATAGTAGGAAGTAACGATGCGTTGAACGTGCCAATCTCGAACCCACGAGATGATTGGTATAGCTGATTTAACCACTCGTAGATATCACTGTCAGAGGGAAAAGATTCGTAGGTCTGCTCAGTAACGACATCATCGAGTTCTGACATGCTATCCGTTTTTCGAGTTTGGACTTCGTTCTGGTCCCCAGGCTCATCTGAAGGCGCTGTCGTAGAATCTGCATCAGATGAATCAGGGTTCCTTTTGCCATTGGTCTTGAAATTGTATTCATGGCCATATCGATCGAGGTCTTCTGCGAAAACTGTGTCTCGGTTGACAACCATAGTGGCAAGTCGAAGGTCCATATGGTCGTCGAAGATATCATTCTCACCGTAGCTCGTACTCAACGCTTGGGAAGTGATTTCCTGAAATTTGCTCATAATGTCTAACAGAAAGCCTGCTTGCTGCTCTGCCGTCCCCCTCTCGTTGCCAAGGGCCTTTAAGGAGCTCTTGGCTTCCTTCAGCCTTTTGTTGATTTCCATCCGGACCTAGGGATGAGTCAGTAGAGATCCTCTAGTTGAGTTGAGAACAAAAAAGTAAGATCTACCGAAGGAAATGCGCGTCGTGCATTCTCAGTAACGGTTTCTTGGAGACGGGATCTCAAAGACTTGATGCCAAACCTATCTTTAGCAATTGTATTCCAAGGTGCCTGCCGACTGAAAGCCTCTTCTGCTTCGTCACGATCAGTGTTTCTGTCCGTCAGCTCCTGTTGGTTCAAGTTGCGGACTATGATCCAACCATGCCGAAGAAATAACTTGTTCCCTGATACAAGATCAACAACTTTATTTTCAGCACCTTTATCCACCAAGTCTGGCTTTGTGAGAACTCCAATAGTTCTTTCTCCTTCTGCGTCATACTCGCGAGCCATTTCGATGATTTCCTGGGTAGCGATATCAACGTTGGCAGGAACGACCGCAAGCATGATAGACCGAGGGTTCTTCATGTAGCCTTCTACCATCTCTCTGACCACGGCAATATCAGACTTGGAAGTCAACCCTGGAGTAGTATTTTTGAAGATTCCAGGTACGTCGATCACACTCAAATGGTCCTCTTCCGGCCCCGAAATCTCCAAGCGGAGGATATCTTTCGAGAATGTCGACACAGCAGAGTTTCCACCGACTCCCATCATTTCATGGACCTTTAAAGAGTTAGCTTCAAGCTTAAGATAAACTTAGGATTGCGGCTTACTTCTTGCATGACTTTGGAGAAAAGATTATGCTCTATCCCG
This sequence comes from Aspergillus nomiae NRRL 13137, assembly GCF_001204775.2. Taxonomy (NCBI): domain Eukaryota; kingdom Fungi; phylum Ascomycota; class Eurotiomycetes; order Eurotiales; family Aspergillaceae; genus Aspergillus; species Aspergillus nomiae. The sequence continues at coordinate 33,388 of NW_015378357.1, forward strand.
CCGATACTCTCAGTGCGCCATTCACTGAGTCTAGCAATACGGTCGGCATCTGATTCGGATGTCGGGATGATAGAGGCAATGACTTTGCGAGTGGATAAGCCTCTATCTCTGCGAAAGATAATTTGGGTGGCAAATCGAGTGCAAAGTCCACTATCGCGCGGAAATGGCAGCTGGGTAAGACCTTCGAGGACTGAGGACTTTCCACTGGACTGATCGCCCACAACAACCAGCTGTGGGAGATCAATATACTCACCCACGTTGCAGGCAAACAGCTTGTCGATCTTGTCCAGGAGTGCCGGGTCGGCTAGCATCGAGTTCTCGAAAGCCTCTTTCCTCATGATGAATGACTTTAGAGCGATCTGTAAGATGTAGTTTTATTTGAAAGTATACAAGCAGAGGTTTGAAAGACAGAAAAGGTTTAGCTGAAATAGGAAATGAAAACAAATAAAAAAAGACTTGAGTTGTGAATTGGAGGTCGGGTTGAAGCATCAATTTATGTCTACTGGGAAGCTCAAACAAAGGCAGTGCAAAGAGGCGGCCTCAAAATGATTGGCAATGGGAAGAGGTGAATGAATACCTTGGCGGCTACTGATTGACGCAAGTTGCCTGCGCAACAAACAGAACACCCATAGCACAAGGCTGCGAAGGATTCTCTCTGCCATCCAATGAATATATTTTCAGTGGTAGGCGCTTACATACATCTGCAGACCCGGCCCTATCGTTCTACTAAGAGGTCTATACCAACAGCCAATATAGCATTAGTATAAGCAAGCATCGCCACAAGCCATGACGTATTTCTCACAGTTCCTATTGCGTACCAAAACTTCCATTGTTGATTCTTTGTTCTCTTCAATTCAAGAGACTAATCTTTCCTGCTGTTAAGGCAGTAGCGATAGGCATATACGCAGCCATCCCAGCCTCTTTCAACGCCTTGAGATGATTTACTCGTCTCCGACCCGCAAACTGCACCTCTGATATTTCTTTGCAATCTCCAAGTGGCCCGAAGGCGAACCTTTGCTCTGAAGACCAGGGGCTACCGCCGCTGACAAACTGGATCCAACGTTTTCTTGTCTCCTGGCCCACCATTTCTGCAGTCGGATTGAAGGACAAATCAACCCCCGCGAATAGATAGAGAAGATCAACAGCATGATGAGCACGACTGGAAGCTTGCCATGGGTTGGCTTGGTCAAACACATACCTATACACTCTCTTGTTGGCTGCTGCAAGCTTTTCAGAGATAACCTCAATAGGGAGTGTATAGCGAATGTCATTGACTAAATCTAAGGCACCCAGCTTACAGGCTGTAGGGCGGTCGGCGACCACTTGGTACAGCTTTCGCAGTTTTGTACCCCATTCCTTGTCTTGTTCAAAGGCAGCAGTAATCGTCTCCCCGTCTAGTGTTTCCACCCCGTTCCTCCAGATAACAGACTAGACATGGTTAGAGATGGACATCCAATAACTGGAATGGAATAACTATCAAGCGCACCTCATATTCTGTGTCACCTATCATAAGCTCGCCAACCTGTTCCGGCTTGGTCTCCCAGTTCTCAAGCTCTGGCTCCTCCTGGATCCACATCGTGTTCACATTGCACTCCTTCAGTGCTTGTATGAGAGCAGAAACGGAGGCCTCACGAAGGGAAGGCTGCCCAAGCTCCTGAACCTTCGTTTGCAAGACCTGGATAAGTCCATTGCCTCGCTCCACGGGCAACGGAGATGAGAGGTAAAGGGATCCAGATGCTAAAACTGCCCTCTTTACAGGTGGTCCAGTGATCAGGTGTGCATGAACATAAACAGCACCTGCACTTTCACCAGCGAGAGTGATGTTGTCCTAGTAACAGTTGCGAACTTAGTATAGGACCGACCATGAGCGATATCTGCAACGACTTGACACATACCGGATTACCCCCAAAAGCGGCGATATTCTTCCGCACCCAATCAATTCCCAGTCTCTGGTCCTTCAGTGCAAGATTCCTCTCTTTTCCATCCCCAAAGCTGAAGATATTGAGTCGATAATTGACGGAGACAACAATGATGGGCTGCTCAGCCTCAATGGAGTCAGCTACAATCTTGGCCGGATCTGTGACCAAGTCAATAATTGGACACTAAATGAGAATCACGACTCAGCGGCATACTGACCACAGATCTTGGATGCTCCTGAGCAGAAGGTGACGACTTGGGAACCGCCTGGATGATAGTCAGCCGTGAGTGTTCTGACGTTGAGGTCAATGCCGTCAGGTATGTACATACCGTGAATCCAGATCAGAACGGGAAGAGACGAATTAGCTGACAAAGGTGGAGATGTGATGTCTAGATTAAGACATTCGAATTCATCCTCAGGCTCATCCGGGATTTCAAAATCTTCAGGAATCCGCAACAAGTGGCGCACGTCTACAGCTGCCTGAGGGCATCTCGGCCTGAACCATGCATTAACACATCACCGAGAAACCCAACCCTTCAATGACAACAGAAATAGCACATACCCGTACTGGGTAGCATCAATAGATGCTCCATTGAAGCTATCTACAGGTTCGGCACGCTCAAATCTGGCGGCAACATTGGCATATTTAATTCCGCGGAATTGGTGGATAGCAGTGTCCCCAATTTTGCGCGCGGTGCCCTTGAAATCTGCGTTTAGGGTTTGATGAGAAACTTGTGGTGTGCTCATATTTCGTGACGGCTGAAGAAGATGCTAGTAATAGCGTATTCAGAAAAAGATTGTTAATGATGCTAATGATCTTCTGATATGATCTGACCCCCCACTCTTTGTATTTCCCTCAGTCCCGGCTGATAGCCTCCAGAGTATTGCCGATGGCCATCATCTTCGCATGTGGGGCTGTTGCGGGGAGTTCCACCGCTGCGAGTTGGCCTGTGGAGGATTCTTCGTGCTCGGCTGATGAGGACGGATGAGAAGGCTTTTATGCGGTTTACGAGGATTTCAATAGGATTGTACATATGGAATTAAAAATATGGCATAGTAATATTAACCTGAGCGGCGAGTTTTTATCTAAAGTATGTACTATGCTGCGATTCTGCATCTCTTATATACACGGCCAGCCCTCGCAAATCACGCAGCAGACCGAGGTTCCACATTCTTCTGCTTCTTGAAAATGAATCCACCCAAGAATAGCAGCACTGGAACGGCCGACACGCCCGTCAGTATTGCAAGGGCCCACGACATCGTCGCCCAACCGGCACTTTCTCGAATATAGCCCGCAAAAAACGGCCCGACTATACTGCCAGCGGCGAAGGCCGCATTCAAAATCCCATATGAAAGAGCCATGGCGCCACCTTTACCAAATATATTGGGATTCTTCTCTTCTTTCTCTTGCACAACATATGAGGCTTCTACCAGAATGGGTGGCATGAGGCAAGCCAGACAGGCCCCAAGAAGGGCTAGCAGGGCGCAGAGCAGTACTTTCTGTCTCATCGAGTCTTCCGTGACGAATCGAAAACAGACAATGATTGGGACGGTTCCGAAAAGTGCGCCTGCTGCAAGATAGCGCCGTACACCCGGGAATTTGTCGTTAATGAATCCCACTATGGGGTCTATGAAGTGCGGGACAGATAGAGGGACAAAGATCAATCCCTGGCCCGTCTGCCCCCAATGAAAAGTGTCTTGCACATAAAGGGGAAGCACACTGTCAAGAGAGGTCAGGGCGACCGAGAGGATGAAATATGCCCATATAGTGACTATCATGCGGTGCGATGCTAGTAGCGTGAGTATGGCCTTCGCTGGATGGGGCTCAGTGGTTGCCGAAGGACTGGAATGATCAAGGTCTTGATCACCCGATTTCTCGATGCAATGTGAACCTTCTGACAATGCAGGTGTTACAGCCTGCGGGCTCCCTGCTCTATTGTGATCGCTATTGTGTGTAGCAGGGCCAGAGCATTCTGTGGTGTCTTCCGAGGCAGCTTCGTTACCCAATTTCTCGTCTTGGGAGGATGCCTGTGTGGGAGGGAGCCATTTTGCGGCATACTTCTTCTCAATCATGATAATTCGGAACAAGATATCCAATCCGATCAGCGCGAAGGCTAATCCAAAAACAGCATAATATCCTCCATGTTCGTAAATAACACCGCCAAGGAGGGGACCCCCCATTATCCCAAGGGTCATCCCCATGCCGATATAGCCCAACGCTTGCCCAAGCTCTTCTTTACCAACTGTATCGACTAGAAGTGCGCATCCTACTGTCCAGACAACTGCCGCTGATGCTCCCTGGAATAGGCGGCCCGCAATCCAGAGGCCAATATGGGTACCGACGCAAAGCAGTGCTGTAGCGGCACCCAAGGCAATCAAGCCGATCAATAGAGGCCACCATCTTGACTCAATTCGATCGGCTATGTATCCAGCAATAGCTAGAATTTGACATGCTTATCAGAATGATGTTTCAAGGTGATTAAACTAGGTCAGTACATACGTGAGAATGCCAGCAGAGCTGCTCCGTAAAGCGCCAGCAAGATAGATGTCCAGCTCTGTTCTAAAATGCGGTGCAATTGTTAGTCACTATTGAACAGATGTCAAAAAATAGGCAAATTAGCATACCACTGTCTTCCGATAGGCCCACTCTCTCATGTAGAGCAGTTGGGGTCACAGGAACTATCTATGAATTATGTCAGAGATCATATGGTATCCAAAGTCATACAAAATGACCATATCACATACTAGTCCATAGAGTAAGATGTCCTATCAACATGTTTATCAGCATATTCTGTCTGAGCATTTGCTGATATAGCATGCTTGATCTTCGTACCGTGAAAACTGCAAACACCACCACAAAGATGATGAAAAACTTCGATGATCTCCACTCCAGGAACACCGGTGGTTCGGATGTCCCATCACCAGACGGCCATAGGCGCATTTTCCTACCACGTTGTTTATACCGTGAAGCAGATTTGATTCGGATTTCCTATGACGTCATACAAAAATCGAAGTAAGCTTATAATGGGGACGTCTGAAATGATTAACCAGGAGATTACTCCGTAAGCAAGGCCGAAAATCTGATAAGAAATTGCCTCAGTGTCTTTCAGAAAGAAAGGCGAAGAGAAAAGCATTTCAAAATATTCGGCCTCGGGATCCGCGGGCCCCGTTAGAAAAGCCGGCTATTTGTAGTACTAGTGCACGAACTATATTAATTAATCTTTACCAGCCGTATAAAGATGCTCTGTGAACGCTTCAAATTCCCGACTATCTACTTGCCAAGCACACACCAGATACTTCAACCTCTTATATAAGGATAGTTACGAAAGGGATGGATGGTGTGACTGGGGAAGAGAATCTATAGTTATTATCAGGCGAGGATCTATATTCTATTAATAGTCGCATTTATGCCTCAGTCAATTTAGTCAGCACCCACGTGGCCAAGAGTTTCTTAAGCTTTATCTTATCTTTTATCTGTGAGCAGATAGCCAGGAATGGGGTGTGGCGTTGATATATCGTGTAGCGACGACCAATGTTGAATTGAGCATTCATGAATCCTCCAGTTAAGATCCGCCATATTTATCCTTTTCTAGACCCTGTAGTTTGGACTGTGGAGACCAGCGGAAGCACTAGCACACTCTTTGAAGGACGTGTTCGGACAACCAGTTAATGGAGCACTTCAATCCTTTTAAAAGGTTGAACTTGGCCTACTACATGTACTATGCTGAGTTTATTGATTTAGAGATCTGTGGGTGCAACTTACATAGCTATTACCTGCGCCCGCCATAAAACTATCCACCTACCTGCCTTGTACAAATAGGTTACTACTTAGAATAAATAAGTACATACGACCATAGGGTGTGGAGAACAGGGCTTGCGACTGTGTTTGTACCGTAACATTATAGTATTTAGAAATATACATCCTTGTTCCCTAGTCTCATTCCTCGGGCCTCGCAATAAGAAACAATCAATTACATTCGCGCCAGGGGATAAAAGACCAGTTGCACGGTGCCAATAGAGAACTGTCCATGGTCTTCCTATTCTCTTTCCTTCCTCCAGATGTATCCTCCCGACCGCGCATGATCACACATATGTTGATAGCCGGGATTGGAATTGCGTCGTATTAGACTTGAGTCGGTGGCATTCCAATAACATTCAGCACATCCATATAATACCTTCCAAACGGGCGGAGAAGGTCGGGTTACAGCTTCGATCCTTCACTTTTTGGAGGATTTGTCTTGGGTTTGTCCCTCTGACAGCCGTTCTAGCTCTTTTGCCTCTTCCACATCTGAGTCTTCCATTTCGGTTTCGTATGCTTTCAGGTGCTCCGGGATCTCCCCATATTTTGCATCGCGGTCGTACAGTTCCTCCAGTTGCTGGGTGATTTCTTCTGGAACATCATAGTTGATGCGGAATAGATGGCCATCCAGGCACAGAGCATCCGGCGCAACAGACGGCATGTCCGGGGCTTCATCCCCGGGTCGAGGAAAGCTGTCTTTTGAGGGCATTTCGGGAGGTATTCTGGTGGTTAGAGATAGAATAATTGTCTTCTGCCAATCTGGTTTTACTCTCCGGGCTCAAAAATTAGCGATGTGTTATGTTTGTGCGGGGCGAATCAGAGGAAAGGGAGGGTGACAGAAAGGACAAAGAGACATTCAGCCACAGTAAACAATCAATGCAACCATCGGCTGACAAGCACGCAATGCGGTATTTTTTAGGCCAAACATCAAGTATAACTGTTGACGTTGTTCTCAAGCAACCGGGGTTCGTATTAGGAAATAAAATATAGTTTAAATATCTTT